>NC_134400.1:90249528-90556540 GCF_050003625.1 Haematobia irritans | reverse complement strand
TGGGAAAATAATGTCAATCTCTTGATTTTGTGATATTCTTACAGTCCACAATTGCCCATAACCGGGTTGCCAAGGGCACTGTATCTTTAGCGACAGTTGTTAAAAATTAGTTACATGATAGTGCACTGAAATAAATGCTTCCCCTGTTGCAAAGATATTGTCTTTACGCTAATCATTTTGGTAAAGATGTTAAGCTAAAGAAGTAGAGAATTTAAGCAAGACATAATTCTTTCTTATAACATATATTTGCATTTTGCGTATATGATGCTACGAAAAAAAATAATTTATTTATTGTTTTTTTTTCACCTTTTTTTCAAAAATCCAAATTTAGACTCGACTTCAAGTAGAAATTATGGTATGTTTCAATTAAAAATCATATTTAAAATAAAATTGTTTTTACGCTTCTGTGTTTTGTAGCCAAGACACAAAGTCTAAAAATTTAAAGTTGATTTCATTAATTTTGAAGATTTTGTCGATTTTTGTGCAAGGAAAAAACTTTATGTCAGAAAAATGCATATTCTAAGAAAAATTCACATTCGTATTGTAAGGACATGAAACCTTCGGGCTCACCACAATATTTTTTCTGTGTAGCAATAATCATAACATATAGAATCATTCAATAGGCTATAAATCGCTTGTTTCGCTTAGTTAAAGGGCGATACGGTCAAAATTTGGTCAATATAAACTTGACGTATTGCTTTCAATTTTGCATTTAAAAAACCTGAACACCCCTCATTTTGAAGGTGTGTGTGTGTAGAATGTTGCTCCTATTTTGATTTTGGAATTCACTCTTCAGTTGTCAAAATGCCGTCCAAGCAAGAAGAGCAGCGTATCAAAATTTTGCTCGCGCATCGCGAAAATCCGAGCTACTCGCACGCAAAGCTGGCAAAATCGCTAGAAGTTGCCAAATCAACCGTTACAAATTTAATTAAAGTGTTTGGGGAACGTTTGTCGACAGCCAGGAAGTCTGGATCGGGGGGAAATCGAAAACCGGAAGCCGCTGAGACGACAAAGAGAGTTGCCGGTAGTTTCAAGCGAAACCCTAACCTCTCTCTCCGAGATGCCGCAAATAAGCTGGGTGTATCGTCTACAACCGTGCATCGAGCCAAAAAACGAGCCGGACTATCGACTTACAAGAAGGTAGTGACTCCAAATCGCGATGATAAACAAAATACGACGGCCAAAGCGCGATCCCCAACGATGCGGACGAAGTTTGACTGCGTGGTAATGGACGACGAAACCTACGTCAAAGCCGACTACAAGCAGCTTCCGGGACAGGAGTTTTATGCGGCAAAAGGAAGGAGAAAGGTAGCATATATTTTCAAGCACATAAAACTGTCAAAGTTCGCAAAAAAATATCTGGTTTGGCAAGCCATCTGTACCTGTGGCTTGAAAAGCAGCATTTTCATAGCTTCCGGGACTGTCAACCAAGAAATTTACGTGAAAGAGTGTTTGAATAAACGTCTGCTGCTTTTCCTGACGAAACACGGTTGTTCCGTACTGTTTTGGCCGGATTTGGAATTACGGTAAAAAGGTCATGGAGTGGTACGCCGCAAACAACGTGCAGGTGGTTTCCAAGGACAAGAACCCTCCCAACACGCCAGAGCTCCGCCTAATTGAGAAATACTGGGCTATTGTCAAGCGGAACCTAAAGAAGACAAAAAAACTGCTAAGGACGAGCAGCAGTTCAAGGCAAACTGGTTTTCTGCGGCGAAGAAAGTGGACAAGGTGGCTGTACAAAATCTGATGGCTGGTGTCAAGCGTGAGGCCCGGCAATTCGGATTTGGAAAAGCGAAAGCCTAACTGAATATTTGTCCTGAATTTTATACTAATTGAACTTGAAAAAGAAATTTAATTTGATTTTTTAAATAAACGTTTTCACCGATTTACACGCGTTTTCCCTTGACCAAATTTTGACCGTATCACCCTTTAGGATACGCTTTAATAAGCATTGAATGGAAATCGGATTTTGGTATCACAAATATAAATAAAACATTTGTAACATTTGAAATTTTACGACCACTTTTGTTTCCATCCACACAAAATGGCAACACTGTTAAAGAAAGAGAATAAAGTTGGGAGAGAGAGAGAGAGAGTGATGGAGAAATAACGAAACATTTCTAGTATGTTGGTATTTTTATTTGAATTCACAACGATTTTTATTATTTTCCAAACTTCTATTTCAACTCTTCCATTATTCCACCCCTATGCACTGACACAACACTCACACCCATGGCTCTTCTTGTTCCAGTGTTTTTGGCGTTGTTTTTGTTCGAACGTAATCAACTTTCACGCCAGCTTTGGCTTCGGTTTTGGTTGATTTCCTTTTTCCTGAACCCGTTTCTTTAACACTGACCTACATTAGGTGTCGTCCTGCGAAACTCGAAGTCGTCATCATCGTCAATGGGACCGAACAAGCAAGCACTGCTCAAGACCACTTCGAGAGCAACGATAATTAAGTATGCAATAAATACATATTCCATAGCCATGATTTCACACATCTTCGTGACATGCTGCCATGGCGGAATTGAAGTATCCATAAAATAACTCATTCACCTAAACAACAACAGCAGTAGCCGTAGCAGCAGCAACCCAACGAATTCCTCAATGACCCCCACTTAGGGTTGCTTGATTAAGTGGCCATGAGACCCAGCTCATCATGGCAACCTACCTTCTCGTTTGCCTAGCAATCAAGCAAGCAAACAATTTCATATCAATTTGCATTAAAATGTTTTTAATTAAATTATAATTTGACACGGAAAACTATTGAAAACTCAAGCAGGCAATAGCAGCAAGAGTAAGTCATTGATCAAATTTTCTCCAATGAGAGGACAAAGTCATTTTGGATATGGCATGGCAGAAACTTTTCAACAAATTAAATTATTGTGTATGAAAAAAAAAATGGCCAGAAAATTAAACATGCCATTAAAATTATAGAACATTATTGGAGGTCCAAGCGTCCTCGTCATACAATCTGCCTGCCTTGCATTGAGAGTATGTCTGGTGATACTTCAACCTTTCGAATGGTCTAGATTTCAACTGGCAGAAAAATAACATAGCGTATAATTACAAAAAATGGAAAAGAGTTAATCTCATCTCTAAGGTGGAATTATCCTTCCATTAGGGTGCAAATATTTTCCGTATAAGAAGAATATCCTCTCCTTTTTCTGAATTAGTATTAAGATGGTGATGAGATCAATATCCGAATTTTACTTTATGCGTACTTTAGGCAAATAACACGTATGTGATACAATGTGTGATAAATATGTTCGAAAATTATTGTAAGTTCCCTGCAAAAAAATCTGGAAGTTGTTCTAAAGGCACAACTTTAAAATCACTTCCAAAAATGTCATGCCAAAGATGATGGGTAGGTAACAGAGTAAGAATTTATAAAATTGTAAAGGGTGATACGGTCAAGGGAAAACGCGTGTAAATCGGTGAAATCGTGTATTTAAAAAATCAAATTAAATTTCTTTTTCAAGTTCAATTAGTATAAAATTCAGGAAAAATATTCTGTTAGGCTTTCGCTTTTCCAAATCCGAATTGCCGGGCCTCACGCTTGACACCTGCCATCAGATTTTGTACAGCCACCTTGTCCACCTTCTTCGCCACAGAAAAAGCCAGTTTGCCTTGAACTGCTGCTCGTCCTTAGCAGTTTTTTGGTCTTATTTAGGTTCCGCTTGACAATAGCCCAGTATTTCTCAATTGGGCGGATCTCTGGCGTGTTGGGAGGGTTCTTGTCCTTGGGAACCACCTGCACGTTGTTGGCGGCGTACCACTCCATGGCCTTTTTACCGTAATGGCAAGACGCCAAATCCGGCCAAAACAGTACGGAACAACCGTGTTTCTTCAGGAAAAACAGCAGACGTTTATTCAAACACTCTTTCACGTAAATTTCTTGGTTGACAGTCCCGGAAGCTATGAAAATGCTGCTTTTCAAGCCACAGGTACAGATGGCTTGCCAAACCAGATATTTTTTTGCGAACTTTGACAGTTTTATGTGCTTGAAAATATCTGCTACCTTTCCCCTTCCTTTTGCCGTATAAAACTCCTGTCCCGGAAGCTGCTTGTAGTCGGCTTTGACGTAGATTTCGTCGTCCATTACCACGCAGTCAAACTTCGTCAGCATCGTCGGGGATCGCGCTTTGGCCGTCGTATTTTGTTTATCATCGCGATTTGGAGTCACTACCTTCTTGTAAGTCGATAGTCCGGCTCGTTTTTTGGCTCGATGCACGGTTGTAGACGATACACCCAGCTTATTTGTGGCATCTCGGAGAGAGAGGTTAGGGTTTCGCTTGAAACTACCGGCAACTCTCCTTGTCGTCTCAGCGGCTTCCGGTTTTCGATTTCCCCCCGATCCAGACTTCCTGGCTGTCGACAAACGTTCCCCAAACACTTTAATTACATTTGTAACGGTTGGTTTGGCAACTTTTAGCGATTTTGCCAGCTTTGCGTGCGAGTAGCTCGGATTTTCGCGATGCGCGAGCAAAATTTTGATACGCTGCTCTTCTTGCTTGGACGGCATTTTGACAACTGAAGAGTGAATTCCAAAATTTTGATACGCTGCTCTTCTTGCTTGGACGGCATTTTGACAACTGAAGAGTGAATTCCAAAACCAACATAGGAGCAACATTCTACACACACACACCTTCAAAATGAGGGGTGTTCAGGTTTTTTAAATGCAAAATTGAAAGAAATACGTCAAGTTTATATTGGCCAAATTTTGACCGTATCACCCTTTATCTTTCGCCCGATATGGACTAATATGGACCTAAAAGCCAGAGTTTGGCCCAATTTGGTTGAAATTTTGCACAGGGAGTAGATTTAGCATTGTAGCTATGCGTGCCAAATTTGGTTGAAATCGATTTAGATTTAGATATAGCTCCCATATATATCATTCGCCCGATATGCACTTATATGGACCCAGAAGCCAGAGTTTTATCCCGATTAGCTTGAATTTTGCACAAGGAGTACAATTGGTAGTATAGTCATGTGTGGCAAATTTGATTGAAATCGGTTCAGATTTAGATATAGCTTCCATATATATTTTTCGCCCGATATGGACTTATATGGCCCCAGAAGCCAGAGTTTTGGCCAAATTTTGTTGAAATTTTGCACTAGGAGTACAAGTAAAGTAATATAGTCATGTGTAATATAGTAATATAGTCATGTGTGCCAAATTTGATTGAAATCGGTTCAGATTTAGATATAGCTCCCATATATATGTTTCTCTGATTTCGACAAAAATGGTCAAAATACCACAATTTTCCTTGTTAAATCGCCACTGCTTAGTCGAAAAGTTGTAAAACTGACTCTAATTTTCCTAAACTTCTAATACATATATATCGAGCGATAAATCATAAATAAACTTTTGCGAAGTTTCCTTAAAATTGCTTCAGATTTAAATGTTTCCCATATTTTTTTACTAAAATTGTGTTGTGTTGTAAATTTTGAGTCTATAGATTTTGTAAAAGTCTATCAAATTCTGTCCAAATCGAGTGATATTTAAATGTATGTATTTGGGACAAACCTTTATATATAGCACCCAACACATTTGACGGATGTGATATGGTATTGAACATTTAGATCTACAAAGTGGAGCAGGGTATAATATAGTCGTCCCCGCCCGACTTTAGACTTTCCTAACTTGTTTTTCACAAAACAAATTATATCTCGAGTTAAAAATGTCCGATTATATCGTTGATGGTACTTAAAATTTTTTTTTCGAATTCAGCAGTTCAAAATACATAGGTCACCTCTCATCAAATGTACATTTTCAGTGTAAACTAATGTAATGAAAGACATTAGCATAGTACAGTGAGAGAATCAAATGAGAGCAAATGGTGCTCTCCTTGAGTAACATATTTTTTGTGGATAAATGTGCTTGAATTAATTTTAGTATGCGACTGACACATGAACGAGGTTCCCCAAAAATTTGAAATTTTTGGGGAACCTCGAACAGATATATGTATACAAGAAACTAAAAAAAATGTACTTGTGTTGACAGCCGCATTTGGATGAGTATCAGGGATGAAAAACAAAATTTTTAAATTGTACCAACGAGATTAAAAAATTGTATTTTTTTGGGTTCAAATTGTACCAAATTTCAAAAATAATAATTGGAATATAGTAAGCGAAATAAGTAAAAAATAATTAATCAACTTGAAAAATAACGAAGGTGCCATTTGTAAAGGTTTAGTGCGGAATCCAAAAACACGTCCCAGAATTACGCTTAGAAATACTTACTGTCAATATTTTTGAATATTTATACCCTGCGCGATGCTGTGGAACACAGTATTATAAGTTAGTGCATATGTTTTAAGCATTCAGAAGGAGACGAGATAGACACATGGTGTCTTTGGCAATAATGCTCAGGATCGGCCCCCAAGTCGGCCCATGGCCGTCTGTGAACACATTTTTTTGTACTCAAAGTGTACTCTTCAAAATTATCACTAGTATCTATTTTGCCAAATTTGGTTGAAATCAATTCAGAGTTAGATACAGCTCCGATATATATATATATATATATATATATATATATATATATATATATATATATATATATATATATATATATATATATATATATATATATATATATATATATATATATATATATATATATATATATATATATATATATATATATATATATATATATATATATATATATATATATATATATATATATATATATATATATATATATATATATATATATATATATATATATTTCCGATTTGTTACATGTTCCCCATGTTCCAAAAATAACATTTTGTTCTGGAAACATGTTTGAGGTAATCCTATTTCTTCTTCTTGGGTGTAACAAGACTAAAGTTCAATGCAAATACTTCATAAATTCCTTAATATATTTTCTTTTAATATAGTATATATCAAAAACTTTCTTTGTGAATTTGCTTTCTCGAAATGCTGTATTTTATTATCAAATGTTGGATATCCGATGTCGATGGGTGCTTACACACCAAACTCCAGATTTTATATGGACAATTTTTATTCCATTTGACTGTAATTTAGTCAGTACCTAAAAGATGTGATCAAAAGAATTTATATTGCAAAAAATAATTATTAATATAAATTGCCGCTGAGACTTCTAGAGTAAATTTAAAGATGAATTGAATATTTTAAATTGTTCCAAATCGGTCATTGTTGTACAAGTGTACTTTTGGGAAGAGGAATGTACCAAATGCAGTACAAATGTACCAACTGATGTGTTGATGTCTTTCATTTTCTCCCCATTCATCATCTTTAGTTTTTCTACATACTCTTTCGCTCTCTCTCTCTTTCTTAACACTTACATATATGTTTATAGACAATTTATACATTCATATATATTTGCATCCACACATATTATATTTAAAAACATATTATATCCCAAACATAATATGTTCTAATATATAAACATATATGTCCCAAATGTGTTATGCTAGTTTATGAACATTATATGCTTGCACTTAAAAATAATGTGCTAAAAATTTAAATTCCAAACATATAATTTTACACCGAAACATATGAAAACTGTCTTTTTCTACAAAATTTCACGTAAATCGGAGTACAATTTTGGGCTTTGAGCTCATAAAGATATATATGGGAGCTACATCTATGTCTGAACCGATGACAAAATCAATAGTAGTTGATTCTGATCGAATTTTATAGTCTATACACCCTCAAAAAAATCGCTTCTGAAACATATACCCCAAGTACATTTTGCTTCAAGCATGTATATTTTTAGTATTGGTCAAAACAAAATATTATTGTATTTTTCAAACATATTATGTTTTACTTAGGCATACACTGGAAGAAAAAAATTTAATGAAATTTTCTTTGTGTATATATATTTTTAAAGCGCCAATTGGTTACTTCCATCCTTTTACTTGCAGCATACTCTCTAGGTCTCTCTTTCTAAACACATATATCCCAGCAAAAAATACTTCATACTTCAGCAGTAAGAGTTTAGTTGCGCGTTTTGGTGTACAATAAAGTAGGCAGTGCATCCACACTGCATGAATCGGTGACAATAACGTAAACGAGTAATCAAACTAGTTTATAATCATTCGTTTACGTTATTGCAACCAATTCATGCACACTGTTAGAAAAATATGTTTTTCATATGTTACGATATAAACAAAATGTGTTTCGGGCACAATTTTTAAACACAATATATTTAAGTGCAAACATGTAATGTTCCCAAACTAACACTAAATGTTTGGGACACATATGTTAATATGTTAGAATATATTATGTTTGGGGCATGCATGTTTCATAAAAATTATATGTGTGAATGCAAACATATATAAATTTACAAATTTCGAGTAAACATATATATGTTGCAATATTTTATTCAGAGAGCGACAGAGAGAGTATAGAGAAAGAAATAGAGATGAAACCGGGAGGGTTGAAGATATCAACATAATACAGCGAGAGAATCAAAAGAGAGCAATTTCTGTGAAACCGCTTGTATGTTGTTTTGAAAAACTGTTTTATGGTAAGGCCAAAAATTTTATATGCTTAAGTCTAAATTTTATTTAATTTGAATATTACAATGAGTATTCGGAATAAAGAGAATAGAGATTCGGAACCAAGAGAATAGACATTTGAAAAAAAACAGCGTGTGTTTTCGCCTTGAGAGCAGCATTTTACGTATGTGTGGACATGTGTTTTGTTTATCATTTTGGCATTATGGGTACACCATTTTTTTTTTTTTTTTTTTGGTTCGTTAAAAGAAACCGGAACGTACGAGGAGTAAGTCAAAATATTCAGACAAAGGAAATTTAAAAAAAATGGTGGAAAATATACACAAATTACAAAGGGATCATTATAAAAATAACGAAAGGGCACTAAAGGGTGATTCTTTTGAGGTTAGGATTTTTATGCATTAGTATTTGACAGATCACGTGGGATTTCAGACATGGTGTCAAAGAGAAAGATGCTCAGTATGCTTTGACATTTCATCATGAATAGCCGAACGATCTGCCACAACGTCGAATTTTCAGTGAATGGGCCCTAGAAAAGTTGGCAGAAAATCCGCTTTTTTATCGACAAATTTTGTTCAGCGATGAGGCTCATTTCTGGTTGAATGGCTACGTAAATAAGCAAAATTGCCGCATTTGGAGTGAAGAGCAACCAGAAGCCGTTCAAGAACTGCCCATGCATCCCGAAAAATGCACGGTTTGGTGTGGTTTGTACGCTGGTGGAATCATTGGACCGTATTTTTTCAAAGATGCTGTTGGACGCAACGTTACGGTGAATGGCGATCGCTATCGTTCGATGCTAACAAACTTTTTGTTGCCAAAAATGGAAGAACTGAACTTGGTTGACATGTGGTTTCAACAAGATGGCGCTACATGCCACACAGCTCGCGATTCTATGGCCATTTTGAGGGAAAACTTCGGAGAACAATTCATCTCAAGAAATGGACCGGTAAGTTGGCCACCAAGATCATGCGATTTGACGCCTTTAGACTATTTTTTGTGGGGCTACGTCATATCTAAAGTCTACAGAAATAAGCCAGCAACTATTCCAGCTTTGGAAGACAACATTTCCGAAGAAATTCGGGCTATTCCGGCCGAAATGCTCGAAAAAGTTGCCCAAAATTGGACTTTCCGAATGGACCTCCTAAGACGCAGCCGCGGTCAACATTTAAATGAAATTATCTTCAAAAAGTAAATGTCATGGACCAATCTAACGTTTCAAATAAAGAACCGATGAGATTTTGCAAATTTTATGCGTTTTTTTTTTTTAAAAAGTTATCAAGCTCTTAACAAATCACCCTTTATATTCTTTTTAGAGTTGGTACAGTAAAATAGTGAAAAATTAAACAGTAAAATGTATAAAAACAAAGTTTAGTTCCTCTTTATTAAGAAGTAGTCCAAGAGGAGTTGACGGACACCTTCAAATATAAAAGCGGGCATTAAGTTCGAGTTTTGCAGCTAAAACAATTGAAAAAGTTTATTTTCTTAAAAATGAATATGAAAGAAAAGTAATATGCAAAACATGGTCATTTTAGAGCGATAATGCCAACTTAACACCGGCCTTAATGGTAAAAATGAAATTAAGTACAAAACACGATAAGTTTTAAATGCATTTAGAATGGTATTAAATGCTAGTAAAAACTGTTCACGTCTAAATATATTTATGTGTATATTATTACATTATTTATGTATGTTTATACTCGACTCCACGTTCTTCTTTTATTAGAGTTTTTGAATTCCTTCCAAAATTTCAACCTATTATATCAAAAACAGTTTTTTGTTACAAACTTGTTATTTTTGCAATAAAAAATAATATTTTATCAAAAAACTCACTCTATTTCGTTTATATCAAGCACTGTTTCTGACTGTAAACCACATTTCGAAGTTTCATTATAAAAATTTAATATAGTATAAATATCAATGTGTACATTAACAAAAAAGAAAAAACAATTGGCGTTCGGTCGGAGCAAGGATTGAACCCACGACCTTTTGCATGCACGGCAGACATGCTAACCACTGCTTCACGTTGCCAACACATGTATGTTTCTGTTAAATAATGTTATGTTTGCATGGGCTCGTGGGCGCTGCAAACTATGCTACATAAATATAACTTATAACGATAATTGTCTATTGATGGCCATAACAGCTACGTAGCCCATTAGATAGTGTGATGGCTTACAAACTGTATGGTACTCGGTTCTATTCTCCGTCCAGGAGTAAGGTAAAACTTAAAAAATTTATAAAATTGAATAATTTCTTCAACATTATTTGTATTACAGAAAAAGGTGCCAAGAACTAAAAAAATTCGTGGAAGTGAAAACTATGTTAGGGAATGAGCACAATCTTCTATGGGAAAAATTCTTCCAAGCATATAATATTTTTGGGCTCAAAATGCTTCCAAACATATAATATGTTCACATAAAACAAACATATTAATGTTTCTGCAGTATCCAATAATATATGTGCTTCCTGCAAAATATGTTTGGAACATATGTTAAAGAAGCGATTTTTTTTGAGGGTGCAGTATAGATGCATGAAAGGCAGTGCTGTTTTGCTTCACGCCAACAATGCTATACTAGGTTAGGTTAGGTTAGGTGGCAGCCCGATGTATCAGGCTCACTTAGACTATTCAGTCCATTGTGATACCACATTGGTGAACTTCTCTCTTATCACTGAGTGCTGCCCGATTCCATGTTAAGCTCAATGACAAGGGACCTCCTTTTTATATCCGAGTCCGAACGGCGTTCCACATTGCAGTGAAACCACTTAGAGAAGCTTTGAAACCCTCAGCAATGTCACCAGCACTACTGAGGTGGGATAATCCACCGCTGAAAAAACTTTTTGTTGTTCGGTAGAAGCAGGAATCGAACCCACGACCTTGTGTATGCAAGGCGGGCATGCTAACCATTGCACCACGGTGGCTCCCAATGCTATACTAAAGATTATATCCCAGCAAAAATACTTCAGCAGTACCCAGCAAAAACTAGGTAACCACATCTCATTACAATTGACATTACCAGGAGTAAAGCTGTCATTACACGTTGCATTACATTGCGGCGAGTTATAATGACTAACTTGTAATGACAAAAATAAATACTTCTCGGTAATTTTCGAATTGTTATTCTCAAATTTTATGCAGTTGTAGTTAACGAATTAATAAAATAGAATAAATGATGGTACCATTAGGTATAATTATTCACATAATCGAGCGCTTACATAAAAAAATCAAAAAGAATATGTAATATAACGGTAATTCTGAAAATTTTTCCGTTAATAAATTTTTATCACAAATATTTCATAATAATTGTGTTTAATGACATTGTCATATTATGTTATAAAATAAATGCTTTCTTATTCCTCATTCACATTACACTTCCAAAATGCGCTTAAACTAAATTTCGAATGCCATTTGCCTTATAAAAAAGAGACTTAAAATCCACTTTTAGTAGATTTTGAACCTTATGTGAATTGGCTATAGGATATATTATAACGTAATTCACGAATCCAACTCCCTTAAACAACCTACATTTATTTCTATTTTAAGTGTGGAATTAATTGGATCTTATTTAGATTATTTATTAGATTTTTTTTTATTTATACAATATTCGTTTCTATTCAAGTAGTTCCTCTATTACAGCATCACTCGCCATATTTTGATCCAGAAATCAATATTTTCGAGATTTGTTTGCCTGAGACAATAAGTGGCTATTTTGCAAGCTTTGGTGTATCTACGAATAAGTCATTACATATTAGGTGATTATATGCTTTAAATGCACTACTTATTTTATGGCCGAAAGTATGCCTGGGGAGAAGTACTTTCCTTCTAGGACATGCGTATGTAAATGTAATCCGAAGCGATGCCAATTAATAAGTGGTTATTAATTTTTAAATAGGCTTACCTACAAGATTACCGGGTAATGAGAGTTTTTGCTGGGTAAGAGTTTAGTTGCGCTTTTTGGTATACAATAAAGTAGGCAGTGCATCCACACTGCATGAATCTGTGGCAATAACGTAAACGAGTAATCAAACTAGTTTATGATCATTCGTTTACGTTATTGCAACCAATTCATGCAGTATAGATGCATGAAAGATAGTGCTGTTTTCCTTCACGCCAACAATGCTATACTCAAGATTATATACCACTTCGGAGCAATATTTCTATTAAAATGAGCAATTATATCAGCGCTATGTAGAAGCTGCTCTAAATCGGGAAATCGCCCACAAAAATCAGCGCTGATTCGGTTGTTTTGTAAGCAGTTGGTTCTGCCTCTCTTCCTTACAATCCTGCTGAAATAGTGCTCCAAACATATTATATTTACAAACATTTTATGTCACAAACATAATATGTTCCAATATATTAACATATATGTCCCAAACATGTTATGCTAGGTTATGAACATTGTATGCTTGCACTTAACAATATTGTGTTAAAAAATTACAATAAAGTCAAACGCTGCCGGTACTGACGAAATCTGTTCAAAATTTGTCAAGCTTATTATTCTGAGTATACTTAAATATTTTACATTACTCATATTATAAATACTATGTTATTATAACAACTAGTTCATTTCCAACACTGTGGAAACTGGTCAAGATTCTGCCTTTTCCAAAGGGTGCCAACGAATTCCGTTCTATTGCGATTTTACCATTTATCTCGAAAGTGTTTGAAAGACTTGTTAATCTACTAATTCTCCAATATTTAACTGTACATAAGATTATAACTGACCGTCAATCTGGATGCAGACCGAGGCATAGCTGTCTCACTGCCTCAGTAGACGTTGTAGAATCGATACGTAACAATCTTGACAAAAATTAAGTCTCTATTTTGGTACTACTAGATCATTCGAAAGCTTTTGACACTGTCCACTATCCGACTTTGTATTATAAACTCATCCACTTGTTTTCTTTCTCTGAATCTACTATACGATTAATGTCAAGCTACTTGGGAGACAGAAAGAAACTAACCGTTTCTGGTAACAATGTATCGTCACAGATGACAACAAAAAGGGGTGTTCGTCAGGGGTCCATACTTGGACCCTTGCTATATACGATGTACTCAAATGATTTACCGATCCAGCTAGAACGTACCAACATAAGAATGTCCAGCTATATACATCTGTCACTACTGATACCATCGATAGGTGTGTAATGAATGTTAATAATGATCTCAACAAGATCCTGGATTGGGCGAATGGCAATGGCCTGGCTCTAAACCCCAATAAGTCGAAAGCAATTTTGATTCATAAGTAGCCCACAAGTGTGGGCAATGTTAACATATTTCTGGGAAACTGCCAAATAGAACTTGTCAAGAAAGTGAAGAATCTTGGAGTAACTTTCAATGAGAATTTAACTTGGTCTGATCATATTAATGCTAACTGCGCTAAAATATACGGTATGTTGCGTTGCGTAACTCAATCGTTTACACCTTTTCGTATAAGACTGCTGTTGGCCAAATCCTATGTTCTGCCTACTTTGTTGTATTGTTGTGAAATTTTCTCTGGACTTATAAAGACTAACAACCACGTTCAACAGCATTGCTCGCTATGTCTTCGGATTGAAACGTTACAACAGTGTGACACTTTTTGCGAACAAAATTTTTGGTATCCCGTTTGACAAATACGTTCAACTCAGAACTCTGATAATCCTCCAATAAACTATACACACAAAGGAACCATTATACCTCTACGAACGATTAACATTCGCTAGTAACTATTTGATACCGACTCGACATAGAAGTCAGTTATCTGAGCGGCAGTTTTATGTATATGCGACACGTCTCTGGAATCAGTTACTCAATCAACTTCAACTTATATACAACACAGCGCAGTTCAGGACGAAGCCAACAAAATATCTAATTCAGGGCAATTAAATAACAAAAAAAAAATGTATAAAAACAATATTAATATCTAATTTAGTATCATATTATATGTAATCCCTATTCATTATTATTATTATTATTATTATCTTTATTAAATTATCTTTCTACTTATTATATTTGTTATAAAATTACTGATTATAATACTCATTATAAGATGTATATCTTTTGTATTAGGAAACCAAAATAAATAAATGAGATGAAATGAAATGAAATGAAATTTGAGTTCTAAAACATATAATTTTTACACCCAAGTCTTGTTTGTATTTTTCCCATCGTATTTTTGTTCTAAATTCTTACCATTCAAACATAATTCGCAATTTGTCAAACAATTAGTAAAAGCCTCTAACATTACATACCGTATAGATTTTGTACAATTTTGTGGTTTCCGTTTTACATACACGTGTTTCTATACCGTATAAGAATTTGCGTAAAATATTTACATTTTTTCTGATTGACACCCGCGGGGCTACAGAAATACTACTTTTTTAATGTATAAATTTCGTTACGAACCAAAAGCATTGGCTAGCTTTAACAGTGACCGCCAGCAATGCTTAGATATACTTTTGTTGATTCTAAGAAGATTACAAATGGGTTACATAAAATATGGGTGCTATCGGAATAACACATTGTTTATACTAGCGTTTTAGTCGCCGTTTAAAGCTCGCATATTCAATTTGTGGTAGTAATATTGGGTACACGCAAAAAATAATTCTTTCCTCCCAAACCAAATTTTAGACAAACAAAGATCGATCTTTGTTTGTCTAAAACGATCGTTTCTCATTTGCTTATCGCTATAAGGAAATTTATTTGGTAGAAAAGTATATACTTTTTGTGAAAAACGTTTATTCTTTTCCAGGATGTAAAAACAATTTCATAAAGACTAACTCAAAAAAAAAAACAATCTTTTCTGGCTAATTGCATTTTCCCTCACATCTTTCCCACTTCCACGAAGTTTTTTTAGTTCTTAGCACCTTTTTCTGTAATACAAACAATGTAGAAGAAATTATTCGATTTTATATTTTTTTTTTTAAATTTTAACTTTCGCCTGGACGGAGAATCGAACCGCGGACCATACAGTTTGTAAGCCAGCACACTATCCACTGGGCTACGTTGCTGTTATTGTCATCAACCGTCAAACAGTTATATTATCGCATATAGCATCGTTTTCAGCGCCCACGAGCCTATTATATAAACTTTATTTAACAGAAACATACATTTAGATGGGTATCGTGCAGCAATGGTTAGTACGTCCGCCTTGCACCAAGGGTCGTGGATTCGATCCCTGCTTCGATTGAACACCAAAAAGTTTTTTTACATATATTCCAGATATGTTAAGAAGATTTCAAAAAGATGTTCGACATTACATATTACTATATTAAATTATTCCTACGAAAGTGTAAAATGTGTTAAAGACAAATTTATTTGGGCAAAGCCCTATAGACTGCAAGATGGTTGGATGGACGCACGTTTCGGAATTACCACATTCCTCATCAGCATCCTCTACTTGCAGCAAAACTATCAACCAATTATCAGAATAAATTCAGGCAGTTTATTAAACCCAACAAAAACCACACTTGAACCCCCCGAAGTAATTCAAAAAACTCTTACAAAAGAAAAACGTTTTCGGTACACTTTTCCAAACGTTTGTTTTTTCTTTGCGTGTAGTCGAAGATGTATTTTCGTATTTTGTCTATAACATAGATGTCGTTGGAGTCGTCTATCTCCACGCAGTAAAAAAAGTGCTTCCAAAAAAGTGGTTTATGACCTGGAAGTACAGCTACACTCAAAAAAAATTTTAAATTTGGTATTGATTCCGAGCCAAAGATGCGGGTTCCTTAAAATAAGGACTTACGACTTACACCCTCAAAAAAATCGCTTCTATAACATATGCCCCAAACACATTTTGCTTCAAGCATATATTTTTTCAGGATTGGTCCAAACAAAATATGTTTCACCTCAGGCACACACAGCTAGAAAAAAATGTTAATGAAATTTTCTTTGTATATATATATATATATATATATATATATATATATATATATATATATATATATATATATATATATATATATATATATATATATATATTTACTCTCAGCGCATTGTTTGAAGACACTTTTTCATCGTTGCGCATTGTTTGGGCTCATTTGCATTGTTTGAGGACTGTCCCGCTGTTTTTCTTCATTGCAACGCATTGTTCGGAGACGTTGATAGTTCAGGGACTTTTTTTTTTCTTTGAGATTTGTACTGGAATGCCAACCTCTATCATATTTAAAGTGTTTTTTGTCTTTTCAGACTTAATTATACATTATTTCTATTAAATATCGACGTTTTATTATTTCTTATTAAAAAAAGATGTTGCCACTTGTTTACAATAAAATTTAATTTATGTCGCCGTTTATTCTCATCACAGTTATCGCCTCTGACATTCTCTGTGTCACCAAATCAACAAATGTAAATAAACTCTGATTCAGCATCACAATTTTTATACCCACCACCATAGAATGGTGACGGGGGTATAATAAGTTTGTCATTCCGTTTGTAACACATCGAAATATCGATTTCCGACTATATGAAGTATATATATTCTTGATGAGGGAGAAATTCTAAGACAATATAAGCATGTCCGTCTGTCCGTCTGTCTGTCTGTTGTAATCACGCTACAGTCTTCAATAATAAAGCAATCGTGCTGAAATTTTGCACAAACTCGTCTTTTGTCTGCAGGCAGGTCAAGTTCGAAGATGGGCTATATCGGTCCAGGTTTTGATATAGTCCCCATATAAACCGACCTCCCAATTTGGGGTCTTTGGCTTATAGAAACCGTAGTTTTCATCCAATTTGCCTGAAATTTGAAATCTGGAGGTATTTTAGGACCATAAAGAGGTGTGCCAAAAAAGGTGAGTATCGGTCCATGTTTTGGTATAGCCCCCATATAGACCGATCTCCCGATTTTATTTCTTGGGCTTCTAGAATCCGTAGTTTTTATCCAATTTGCCTGAAATTTAAAATCTAGAGGTGTTTGGAGACCATAAAGAGGTGTGCTAAAAATGGTGAGTATCGGTCTATAGTTTGGTATAACCCCCATATAGACCGATCTCCCGATTTTATTTCTTGGGCTTATAGAAACCCTAGTTTTAGTCCAATTTGCCTGAAATTGAAATTCTAGAGGTATTTTAGAACCATTAAGAGGTGCGCCAAAAATGGTGAGTATAGGCCCATTTTTTGGTATAGCCCCCATATAGATCGATCTCCCGATTTTACTTCTTGGGCTTTTAGAATCCGTAGTTTTTATCCAATTAGCCTGAAATGTAAAATCTAGAGGTGTTTTAGGACGGTTAAGAGGTGTGCCAAAAATGGTGAGCATCGGTCCATGGTTTGGTATAGCTCCCATATATACCGATCTCCCGATTTTACTTCTTTGGCTTAAAGAAACGATCTTGCGATTTTACTTTTTGGGTGTGTAGAAATCGTAGTTATTGTCCAATTTGCCTGAAATTGAAAATCTGGAGGTTTTGTATAACTATAAATAGATGTGCAAGAAATGATTTCATTGTTTGGGATTCTAGAAACCGTAGTTTTTATCCAATTTGTCTGAAATTTGAAATCTAGAAGTATTTTAGGACCATAAAGAGGTGTGAAAAAATTGTTGAGTATGTTTTAGTATAGCCCCCATAAAACCGATTTCCCGACTTAACTTCTTGGGTTTCTATAAACTATAGTTTTTTGTCCGAATTGCGACAAATTGGAATGCCATAATACTAGTATTTTAGATACACAAAAACGTGAATCAGATTTAGGTTTTAGCGGTCCATTTTGTAAGGCCTCCATATAGACCGATTTCACTTCCTGAGGGTATAGAAGGCGCACTGATCAAGAAAATTGCTTGAAACTGAAAGTAAAATATTCAGATTTTAATTCTCGTAATCATCTAAATAATGCAGGTGAAAATCTACAGATTTACACATCAGGGCGTTATTTCATCAGTTTCTTGCACACTTTCAAGAGATGTTAATGATTCCTCTAAAACTCAAACAAAAATGGTTCTTATAAATCCCGAATCTGATATAGTCTTCATAGGTAAAATCTTTAAATTTATCTTCGGGAAGTGTACTAGTTGAACTGCTCTGCTTGGGAGAATATCTGTCATCAAACACCTGAAATTTCAAAGGAATCTACATTTGATTCATGGTGGTGGGTATTTAAGATTCGGCCAGGCAGAACTTACTGCTGTATATACTTGTTAATATTTTTAATGTAAATAATATAATTTTGATACGGACATTGAAGGAACATAATATAAATAATTGCTAAAGACGTCTTTTGGAAATTATTCTAATTAAAATATCTATCCAAAATATGGATAGAGAAACTTTCCTACAGGTGCATTCCGGCTATTATAAAATAAATTTGTGAAATCAGTGTACATGGAGGCTATCTAATCTTACGCCCCATGGTAATATGAGTCTAAATCGGATGAAAGAAATACAAATGTATATACGGGAAATATATCAACTGTGCATATATTTCTGTATAGTTAGAATGACACCTTTAAATCTGGGAAAGATTTGACCTCTTTGGTCACATGAGTATAAAAGGGGCAAAAGGTATATGTGGTAGCAATATCTGAATCTTGTTCGAGTTTAAGGAATAATTGCAGGTATAGCAAATTTGAGTAAAACTTTGGCCTCTATGGTCAACTAACTGTGACATGTAATGCCAGTTCCACTCTCTTTGCAAAATATCACATAAATAGAAGTGAAACTTTGCCATCTGTGGTCAATTGAGTGTAAATTGAGTGACATGAGTATAAAAGGGACAAAAGGTGTATGTGGTAGCTATATCTGAATATTGTACGACTTTAAGGAATTATTCCAGGTATAGCAAATTTGAGAAAAAACTTTGTAAATTAGAGTAAAACTTTGGCCTCTATGGTCAACTGACTGTGACGTGTAATGTCAGTTCCACTGCCTTTGCAAAATATCACACAAATCAAATTGAAACTTTGGCATCTGTGGTCAACTGAGTATAAATTGGGTGAAAGATAAATACGGAGCTATATCTGAGTCTTAACCGATTTCCACCAACCCATCCAGACATAGCTACAATGACATTTCTACTCCCTGTGCAAAATTTGACGTAAATCGTAGTAAAACTTTGGCCTCTGGGGTCAACTGAGGGTAAATCGGACGAAAGATATATGTAGGAGCAACCTATGAATCTGAACCACTTTCAACCGAATTCGGCACGCATATAAATAATCTTAATTTTACTCCCTATGTAAAATTGTACGTGAATCAATGTAAAACTTTGGCCAATGTGGTCATATGAGTGTAAATCGGCCGAAAAGTATATATTTAAGCTATATCTGAATCGATTTCAACCAACTTTGATATCACAGATGTAATATCAGTTCTACTCCCTGGGCAAAATATCAAACAAATCGAAGCGAAACTTTGGCCTCTGTAGTCGCCTATCGTTGAATCGTTCAGATCGTTGAAAGTTCAAATATTTCATCAATATTTTGCCAAAAAATCCTTCGTTTTCGAGATATCGATCGTTGAAAATTAAATATTTTACCACTTTTTCGAAAATTGGCTGCATTTTTTACAAAATTTAAGACAAAACATAAATATTGGGAATAAATGGTGTATTATAAAGAGAAAATATTAAGAAAAATTTTACTAAAAATGCTTAGTTCTCGAGATATCGATCGTTGAAAAATTAAATAGTTTACCACTTTTACGAAAACTGGCTACATTTTTTACAAAGTTTAAATCAAATAGTGTAAATTGGGAATAAGTGGTGTATTCTAAAGAGAAAATGTTTAGTAAACATATTCCCAAAAATGCTTAGTTCTCGAGACATCGATCGTTTAAAATTTAAATATTTTACCACTTTTTCGAAAAATGACATCATTTTTTACAAAACATACATATTGGGAATAAATGGTGTATTTTAAAGAAAAAATGTTGAGTAAAAATTTTGCGTAAAATGCTTAGTTTTCGAGATAACGATCGTAGAAAATTAAATATTTTAAATGTGAAAATAACTTACAAAATGTTTTCCCTTTGCGATCACGGTATTTATTTAAACAAATGGTGACTATATTTGAATTTAGAGTAAATGGGCATTTCGAAGCACCGTTTTTTTTCAAATAAATACCGCAATCGCACGAAACAAATGTTTTGTTTATAATAGTGCGATTAAACCCAGATAATTTAACTCAATTGATACGCATTGTCCTTTTCATCTATATTCGATTAAAATTTCACAGGAATATATTTATTTTTATTTAAAATTTTGATTGTAAATAATCGCGAAAATAAAATGATTTTCAACTCGAAAACCGGACATAGTACCGGCCTTTAGGCAGAAATGAACTTAGTACTAAGCATTAAAATGCATCAATGTTTAAGGAAAATGGAAACTATATCACTAATTAGTTCCTATGTTTACTCAATTTCATGAAATTAAATCGAATTCAAATGACTTTTGTTATGCTTTTGTTTGAATAGATCGTTTAATGGTGACGATTTTTTGACGAATTGAATGCCCAACAATTGACATCACTGCCCACAGCACATATAGCACAAACATTTTTTGTCTTATTCTGCCTCACATACGAAGTTGAGTGATCGAGTGAAAAGGCTCTACAACATGTCAGTATAACCGCATTAGTATTGCCAAGTTGTTGAATTTTAAGAGTTGTGGCAAATTACTTTCGAATACGCAATACACATCATAACCATAGCGTAATTTACCCTTAAATGCACAAGATCACCGATTCCTCCGAAAAAAATAAATAATAAGCAAAATGGTACAAAAGAAAAGTAAATATAAACAAAATGCTCATACGTCATATGAACACAATTCCACATTTTCTGCCATTATTGATGGAAATTACAAAAAGTTTGGTACAAAATAAAAAGTATATGTTATAAATGACTTAAATTGCGGTATCTTATTTTCGAGATATCAATCGTTGAAAATTTTAATATTTTAATTTTTTTCTTTTTACAAAATTTAAGACAAAACATGCATATTGGGTATAAATGGCATATTCTAAAGAGAAAATATTAAGTAAAAATGTGACTAAAAATGCTTAGTTCTCGAGATATCGATCGTTGAACATTTAAATATTTTACCACTTTTTCGAAAAAATGGCTTCATTTTTTACAAAATTTAAGGCAAACTATACATATTGGGAACAAATGGTGTATTCTAAGGAGAAAATATTAAGTACAATTTTTACTAAAAATTCTTAGTTCTCGAGATATCGATCGTTGAATATTTAAATATTTTACCACTTTTATGGAAAATGGCAGCATTTTTACAAAGGCAAACCATACATATTGGGAATAAATGGTGTATTCTAAAGAGAAAATATTAAGTAAAAATGTGACTAAAAATGCTTAGTTCTCGAGATATCGATAGTTGAATATTTAAATATTTTACCACTTTTACGAAAAATGCCTGCATTTTGAACAAAATTTAAGACAAACCATGACAATTGGGCATAAATGGCATATTCTAAAGAGAAAGTATTAAGCAAAAATTTGACTAAAAATGCTTAGTTCTCGAGATATCGATCGTTGAACATTTAAATATTTTATCACTTTTATGAAAAATTGTTGCATTTTTTACAAACTTTAAGACAACAATTGTAAATTGGGAATAAATGGTGTATTCTAAAGAGAAAATGTTTAGTAAATATTTTGGCCAGAATGCTTAATTCGAGAGATATCGATCGTTGAAAATTTAAACATTTTACCACTTTTTCGCAAAATGGCTGCATTTAATACAAAACATGACAATTGGGCATAAATGGCATGTTCTAAAGAGAAAATATTAAGTAAAAATTTGACGAAAAATGCTTAGTTCTCGAGATATCGATAGTTGAATATTTAAATATTTTACCACTTATACGAAAAATGCCTGCATTTTGAACAAAATTTAAGACAAACCATGACAATTGGGCATAAATGGAATATTCTAAAGAGAAAATATTAAGCAAAAATTTGACTAAAAATGCTTAGTTCGCGAGATATCGATCGTTGAACATTTAAATATTTTATCACTTTTATGAAAAATGGTTGCATTTTTTACAAACTTTAAGACAACAATTGTAAATTGGGAATAAATGGTGTATTCTAAAGAGAAAATGTTTAGTAAATATTTTGGCCAGAATGCTTAATTCGTGAGATATCGATCGTTGAAAATTTAAACATTTTACCACTTTTTCGCAAAATGGCTGCATTTTTTACAAAATTTAAGGCAAACTATACATATTGGGAATAAATGGTGTATTCTAAAGAGAAAATATTAAGTAAAAATTTTACTAAAAACGCTTAGTTCTCGAGATATCGATAGTTGAATATTTAAATATTTTACCACTTTTATGAAAAATGGCTGCATTTTTTTTACAAAATTTAAGACAAACCATACATATTGGGAATAAATGGTGTATTCTAAAGAGAAAATATTAAGTAAACATTTTACTAAAAATGCTTAATTCAAGAAATATCGATCGTTGAAAATTTCAGTAGTTTACCACTTTTACAAAAAATTCCTGCATTTTTAACAAAATTTAAGACAAAACATGACAATTGGGCATAAATGGCATATTCTAAAGAGAAAATATTAAGTAAAAATTTTACTTAAAATGCTTAGTGCTCGAGATATCGATCGTTGAAAAATTAAATAGTCTACCACTTTTACGAAAAATGGCTACATTTTTTACAAAATTTAAAAAAAAAAACTGGCTGCATTTTTTATAGTGTAAATAGGGAATAAATGGTGTATTCTAAAGAGAAAATATTAAGTAAAAATTTGACAAAAAATGGTTAGTTCTCGAGATATCCCTCGTTGAAAATTTAAATATTTTACCACTTTTTCGAAAAATGGCTGCATTTTTTACAAAATTTATGGCAAACTATACATATTTGGAATAAATGGTGTATTGTAAAAAGAAAATGTTTAGTAAAAATTTTGGCCAGAATGCTTAGTTCGCGAGATATCGATCGTTGAAAAATTAAATATTTTACCACTTTTTCGAAAAATGGCTGCATTTTTTACAAAATTTAAGGCAAACTATACATATTGGGAATAAATGGTGTGTTCTAAAAAGAAAATGTTTAGTAAAAATTTTGGCCAGAATGCTTAGTTCGCGAGATATCGATCGTTGAACATTTAAATATTTTACCACATTTTCGAAAAATGGCTGCATTTTTTACAAAATTTAAGGCAAACTATACATATTGGGAATAAATGGTGTATTCTAAAGAGAAAATATTAAGTACAAATTTGACTAAAAATGCTTAGTGCTCGAGATATCGATCGTTGAAAAATTAAATAGTTTACCACTTTTACGAAAAATGGCTACATTTTTTACAAAATTTAAGACAAACCATACATATTGGGAATAAATGGTGTATTCTAAAGAGAAAATATTAAGTACAAATTTGACTAAAAATGCTTAGTGCTCGAGATATCGATCGTTGAAAAATTAAATATTTTACCACTTTTTCGAAAAATGGCTGCATTTTTTACAAAATTTAAGGCAAACTATACATATTGGGAATAAATGGTGTATTCTAAAAAGAAAATGTTTAGTAAAAATTTTAGCCAGAATGCTTAGTTCTCGAGATATCGATAGTTGAATATTTAAATATTTTACCACTTTTATGAAAAATGGCTGCATTTTTTACAAAATTTAAGACAAACCATACATATTGGGAATAAATGGTGTATTCTAAAGAGAAAATATTAAGTAAACATTTTACTAAAAATGCTTAGTGCTCGAGATATCGATCGTTGAAAAATTAAATAGTTTACCACTTTTACGAAAAATGGCTACATTTTTTCAAAATTTAAAGCAAATAGTGTAAATAGGGAATAAATGGTGTATTCTAAAGAGAAAATATTAAGTAAACATTTTACTAAAAATGTTTAGTTCTCGAGATATCGATAGTTGAATATTTAAATATTTTACCACTTTTATGAAAAATGGCTGTATTTTTTACAAAATTTAAGGCAATAAATAAATATTGTGAGTAAGTGGTGTATTCTAAAGACAAAATATTAACTAATCATTTGACTAAAAATGCTTAGTGCTCGAGATATCGATCGTTGAAAAATTAAATAGTTTACCACTTTTACGAAAAATGGCTACATTTTTTACAAAATTTAAAGCAAATAGTGTAAATAGGGAATAAATGGTGTATTCTAAAGAGCAAATGTTTAGTAAACATATTCCCAAAAATGCTTAGTTCTCGAGACATCGATCGTTTAAAATTCAAATATTTTACCACTTTTTCGAAAAATGACATCATTTTTTACAAAACATACATATTGGGAATAAATGGTGTATTTTAAAGAAAAAATGTTAAGTGAAAATTTTGCGTCAAATGCTTAGTTTTCGAGATAACGATCGTAGAAAATTAAATATTTTAAATGTGAAAATAACTTACAAAATGTTTTCCCTTTGCGATCACGGTATTTATTTAAACAAATGGTGACTATATTTGAATTTAGAGTAAATGGGAATTTCGAAGCACCGTTTTTTTTCAAATAAATACCGCAATCGCACGAAACAAATGTTTTGTTTATAATAGTGCGATTAAACCCAGATAATTTAACTCAATTGATACGCATTGTCCTTTTCATCTATATTCGATTAAAATTTCACAGGAATATATTTATTTTTATTTAAAATTTTGATTGTAAATAATCGCGAAAATAAAATGATTTTCAACTCGAAAACCGGACATAGTACCGGCCTTTAGGCAGAAATGAACTTAGTACTAAGCATTAAAATGCATCAATGTTTAAGGAAAATGGAAACTATATCACTAATTAGTTCCTATGTTTACTCAATTTCATGAAATTAAATCGAATTCAAATGACTTTTGTTATGCTTTTGTTTGAATAGATCGTTTAATGGTGACGATTTTTTGACGAATTGAATGCCCAACAATTGACATCACTGCCCACAGCACATATAGCACAAACATTTTTTGTCTTATTCTGCCTCACATACGAAGTTGAGTGATCGAGTGAAAAGGCTCTACAACATGTCAGTATAACCGCATTAGTATTGCCAAGTTGTTGAATTTTAAGAGTTGTGGCAAATTACTTTCGAATACGCAATACACATCATAACCATAGCGTAATTTACCCTTAAATGCACAAGATCACCGATTCCTCCGAAAAAAATAAATAATAAGCAAAATGGTAAAAAAGAAAAGTAAATATAAATAAAATGCTCATACGTCATATGAACACAATTTCACATTTTCTGCCATTATTGATGGAAATTACAAAAAGTTTGGTACAAAATAAAAAGTATTTGCTATAAATGACTTAAATTGCGGTATCTTATTTTCGAGATATCAATCGTTGAAAATTGTAATATTTTAATTTTTTTCTTTTTACAAAATTTAAAACAAAACATGCATATTGGGCATAAATGGCATATTCTAAAGAGAAAATATTAAGTAAAAATGTGACTAAAAATGCTTAGTTCTCGAGATATTGATCGTTTAAATATTTGATCACTTTTATGAAAAATGGCTGCATTTTTTACAAAATTTAAGACAACAATTGTAAATTGGGAATAAATGGAGTATTCTAAAGAGAAAATGTGTTGTAAAAATTTTGGCCAGAATGCTTAATTCGTGATATATCGATCGTTGAAAATTTAAACATTTTACCACTTTTTCGAAAAATGGCTGCATTTTTTACAAAATTAAGGCAAACTATACATATTGGGAACAAATGGTGTATTCTAAGGAGAAAATATTAAGAACAAATTTTACTAAAAATGCTTAGTTCTCGAGATATCGATCGTTGAAAATTTCAGTAGTTTACCACTTTTACGAAAAATGCCTGCATTTTTAACAGAATTTAAGACAAAACATGACAATTGGGCATAAATGGCATATTCTAAAGAGAAAATATTAAGTAAAAATTTGACGAAAAATGATTAGTTATCGAGATATCGATCGTTGAAAATTTAAATATTTTACCATTTTTCGAAAAAGTGCTGCATTTTTTACAAAATATAAGGCAAACTATACATATTCGGAATAAATGGTGTATTCTAAAAAGAAAATGTTTAGTAAAAATTTTGGCCAGAATGCTTAGTTCGCGAGATATCGATCGTTGAACATTTAAATATTTTACCACTTTTTCGAAAAATGGCTGCACTTTTTACAAAATGTATGGCAAACTATACATTTTGGGAATACATGGTGTATTCTAAAGAGAAAATATTAAGTAAAAATGTGACGAAAAATGATTAGTTCTCGAGATATCGATAGTTGAATATTTAAATATTTTACCACTTTTATGAAAAATGGCTCCATTTTTTTTTTTTAATTTAAGACAATAAATAAATATTGTGAGTAAGTGGTGTCTTCTAAAGACAAAATATTAACTAAACATTTGACTAAAAATGCTCAGTTCTCGAGATATCGGTCGTTGAAAATTTAAATATTTTACCAATTTTTCGAAAATTAGCTGCATTTTTAACAAAATTTAAGACAAAACATGACAATTGGGCATAAATAGCATATTCTAAAGAGAAAATATTAAGTAAAAATTTGACTAAAAATGCTTAGTTCTCGAGATATCGATCGTTGAACATTTAAATATTTTATCACTTTTATGAAAAATGGTTGCATTTTTTACAAACTTTAAGACAACAATTGTAAATTGGAAATAAATGGTGTATTCTAAAGAGAAAATGTTTAGTAAATATTTTGGCCAGAATGCTTAATTCGTGAGATATCGATCGTTGAAAATTTAAACATTTTACCACTTTTTGCAAAATGGCTGCATTTTTTACAAAATTTAAGGCAAACTATACATATTGGAAATAAATGGTGTATTCTAAAGAGAAAATATTGAGTAAAAATTTTACTTTACAATGCTTAGTTCAAGAAATATCGATCGTTGATAATCTCAGTAGTTTACCACTTTTACGAAAAATGCCTTCATTTTAACAAAATTCAAAAGATAACATATTAAGTAAAAATTGGACTAAAAATGTTTAGTTCTCGAGAAATCGATCGTTGAGAAATTAAATATTTTACCACTCTTATGAAAAAATGGATGCATTTTTTACAAAATTTAAGAAAAAATTGTAATTTAGGAATAAATAGTGTATTCTAAAGAGAAAATGTTTAGTAAACATATTCCCAAAAATGCTTAGTTTTCGAGATAACGATCGTTGAAAATGAAATCTTTTACCACTTTTTCGAAAAATGGCTGCATTTTTAACAAAATTTAAGACAAACCATACATATTGGGAATAAATTGTGTATTCTAAAGAGAAAATAATAAGTAAAAAAAATTTACTAAAAATGCTTAGTTCTCGAGACATCGATCGTTGAAAATGTAAATATTTCATCAATGCTTTGCCGAAAATCCTTAGTTTTCGAGACATCGATCGTTCAAAATTTAAATATTTTACCACTTTTACAAAAAATTTCTGCATTTTTTACAAAATTTAAGACAAAAATTGTATATTAGGAATAAATGGTGTATTCTAAAGGTGAGTACTATGTTCGAGTTTTTCACCAAAACACTAAATTAAAAGCGCAAAAATGTACATGAAGACGGTAACATTTTTTCATTCTTTTCAAATTATGGATGGAAATGATCCAATGTATTAATTGCGAACCATTTAATATTTCTAAATTAATTGATTAAAAAAGTAACCATGAAAATAAGCTGGTTTTCAGCTTGAAAACTGAACATAGTACTCAGCTTAAAGAGAAAATGTTTAGTAAAAATAATCCCAAAAAAAAAAAAACTTGCCAAAAATCCACCTTATCGTAGGAAACCCTTTTGTAAGACAAGTGTCACTCGAATCAGTTTGGGGGTTTCTACTTTTGAAAGTAAATTTCTTTTGGATTTTTTTTAAAGACTGCGGATACTTAGACCATGAACATAATCTTCGAAAACTAAAATCGTAGTTTTCCAAGATTACTCGTACTTAATACCCAGCTTAAAAATGTTTATTTTAAATTTTTAGCTTGAATATTTTAAATCCTGTTGTTCGTATTCTTTGTGTTTGACTCCTATCGACACCAAACTATAAAGTTATGTGCTTTCAAAATCAAATTTCTTTCGTTTGAAATGCGAAAATATGTCTTCATTTCATATAGGGGAACAGGCTATTATATGCTTCAAAATGATTGTGAACGAGTTACAAATTTTTGAATTGAATTTTTGAAAGACTGCTATGTACAATTTGTGTTACCATAATTATTGAAACCACATGTAGACGGCGACGTTTTCCGATGAAATGAATTCCATTTTGGTTTTTCGTCGCGAACCTTTATTGTTGTTCGGTAACAAAGTCGTCCTCCATAAGAAATTTATGTAATATCGCTTACCGACATTCGCTATGGATGTATTCACACACTATAAAATCAAAGCCGGCGTGTTAAAAAAGAAATATGAACGAAAATGTGGCAACACGATTCTCCATATATTTTTCACATACGCTTCGGTGTCTTTGAGGACGCGTCCTCGAAGTAAACGGTATTTGTAGAAATTGTCGCGAAAGAATGCGTTGTATGTAAAATGGGATATATATCATAATTGGTAGGTCAAAAATTGGGGAAATCAGTTTAAATGTAATAGCATTGAGTAATTTAACCCAACCACATTAAAAAAATCATGGTTTTTTTAGGACCCCAAATTATGCGTTGCGAGTAATATATATATATATATATATATATATATATATATATATATATATATATATATATATATATATATATATATATATATATATATATATATATATATATATATATATATATATATATATATATATATATATATATATATTTATTTATTTATTTATTTATTTATAAGTCGCCAATTCCATTATTTTACTCGCAGCATACTCTCTCGGTCTCTCTTTCTAAACATATATATGTTTATAGGCTATTTCTAAATTAATATATGTTTGCAACTAAGCATATTATATTTATAAACATTTTATGTCTCAACATAATATGTTATGTCCCAAACATTTCATGTTATGCTAGTTTATGAACATTATATGCTTGCACTTAAAAATATTGTATTAAAAAATTTGAGTTCCAAACATATGAAAAACAGTCTTTTTCGTCCTTGTATCTGGCTTTAAATGTACACTGTTAGAAAAATATGTTTTTCATATGTTCCGATATAAACAAAATGTGTTTCGGGCACAATTTTTAAACACAATATATTTAAGTGCAAACATGTAATGTTCCCAAACTACCACTAAATGTTTGGGACACATATGTTAATATGTTAGAATATATTATGTTTGGGCATGCATGTGTCATAAAAAGTATATGTGTGAATGCAAACATATATAAATTTACAAATTTCGAGTAAACATATATATGTAGCGATATTTTATTCAGAGAGCGACAGATAGAGAAAGAAATAGAGATAAATCCGGGAGGGTTGACGAAAGATATCAAAATAATACAGCGAGAGAATCAAAAGAGAGCAGTTTCTGTGAAACCGCTTGTATGCACTGAAAAAACAGTGAACCCACCAGGAAGAAAACTTTCGGTTAATTTTAGAAATTTTTGAATATTTGTAGAAAATTTTAACTAAACAGATGTCATAAAAATAAGTAAATATTTTTCGACAAATTCAAGAAAATTTATTAGACATAACTAAGTTTTTTCACTTGTTAAAGAAAATTTTGTAGTTTGAAGGAAAAACTTGGAGTTCAAAATTGCAAGAACGTCTTTAGTGACATACGAAGTTCATGATGGACGCATTTTTGGTAAAATTTACAAATTTACAGAAATTCTGAACTATTGTGGAAGACACGAATTTAGTTAATCTTTATGCTTCATTTGAGTATATTTTTTTTCTCGGTTTTAGTTAATTTAACTAACGTACACAAAAAATTATTAGAGTGAAGGAAACTTTCTCCTAACGTAATAATTCCGTGAACTAAAAGTTAAATTGACTTTAGTGAAATAGAGAGTTCACTTTTTTTGAGTGTGTTGTTTTGAAAAACTGTTTTATGATAAGGCCAAAAATTTTATATGCTTAAGTCTAAATATTATTTTATTTGAATATTAGAATGAGTATTCGAAATAAAGAGACTAGAGATTCGGAACCAAGAGAATAGACATTTGAAAAAAAGCGTGTGTTTTCGCCTTGAGAGCAGCATTTTATATATGTGTGGACATGTGTTTTGTTTATCATTTTGGCATTATGGGCACAATTTTTTCGTGGTTCGTTAAAAGAAAACGGAACGTACGAGGAGTAAGTCAAAATATTCAGGCAAAGGAACTTAAAAAAAAAATGGTGGAAAATATACACAGCTTACGAAGGGATCATCATAAAAATAACGAAAGGGCACTATACTCTTTTTAGAGTTGGGACAGTAAAATGAAAAAGGAGGAAATAGTGAAAAATTAAACAGTAAAATGTATAAAAACAAAGTTTAGTTTTTCTTTATTAATAAGTAGTCCAAGAGGAGTTGACGGACACCTTCAAATATAACAGCGGGCATTAAGTTCGGGTTTTGCAGCTAAAACAATTGAAAGAGTTTATTTGCTTTAAAATGAATTATTAAAGAAAAGTAATATGCAAAACATGGTCGTACGTAACGTAATACCGGCCTTAAAGGTAAAAATGAAATTAAGTACAAAACACGATAAGTTTTAAATGCATTTAGAATGGTGTTAAATGCTAGTAAAAACGTCTAAATAAATTTATGTGTATATTATTACATTATTTATGTATGTTTATATTCGACCCCACGTTCTTCTTTTATTCGAGTTTTTGAATTCCTTCCAAAATTTCAAACTTTTATATCAAAAACAGTTTTTTGTTACAAACTTGGTATTTTTGCATTTTAAAAGTAATATTTTATCAAAAAACTCACTCCATTTCGTTTATATCAAGCACTGTTTCTGACTGTAAATCTTTAATAAACCACATTTTGAAGTTTCATTATAAAAATGTAATATAGTATAAATATCAATGTGTAAATTAACAAAAAAAAAAACAATTGGTGTTCGGTCGGAGCAGGGATTGAACCCACGACCCTTTGCATTCATGGAGACATGCTAACCACTGCTCCACGTTGCCAACACATGTATGTTTCTGTTAAATAATGTTATGTTTGCATGGGCTCGTGGGCGCTACAAACTATGCTATATAAATGTAACTTATAACGATAATTGTCTACTGGTGACTATAACATCTACGTAGCCCAGTGGTAGTGTGTTGGCTTACAAACTGCATGGTCCTCGGTTCGATTCTCCGTCCAGGTGAAAGGTAAAATTTAAAAAAAAACAAGTACATACGGCCGCAAGTTCGGCCAGGCCGAATCTTATGTACCCACCACCATGGATTGCGTAGAAACTTCTACGAAAGACTGTGATTTAGTCCATACATGGTATATATTAGACAATAAAGTTATGTATAGTTAAGTCTACAAATAATTACGAATCGATATGGACTTTTTGTACGTAGAGAGCAAGAATTGAAATATGGGGGTCGCTTATATGGGGGCTATATACAATTATGAACTTGATATGGACCAATTTTTGTGTGATTGGGGATCGATTTATCTGAGGGCCATATATAACTATAGACCGCTATGGACCTAGTTATGGACTGATAGGAACCAATTCCTGCATGGTTGTTGGATACCATATACTAACATCACGTACCAAATTTCAACCGAATGGCAAGAATTTTGCTCTTCCAAGGGGCTCTGGAGGTCAAATCTGGGGATCGGTTTATATGGGGCCTATATATAATTATGGACCGATATGGACCAATTTTTGCATGGGAGTTTGAGGCCATATATTAACACCACATACCAAATTTCAACTGAATCAGATGAATTTTGGTCTTCCAATAGGTTCCGGAAGTCAAATCTGGTGATCGGTTTATATGGGGGTTATATATAATTATGAACCGATGTGGACCAATTTTTGCATGGTTGTTAGAGACCATATACTAACATCACGTACAAAATTTCAGCCGGATCGGATGAAATTTGCTTCTCTTAGCGGCCTCGCAAGCCAAATCGGGGGATCGGTTTATATGGGGGCTGTATATAATTATGGACCGATGTCGACCAATTTTTGCATGGTTGTTAGAGACCATATACTAACACCACGTACCAAATTTCAGCCGGATCGGATGAAATTTGCTTCTCTTAGAGGCCTCGCAAGCCAAATCGGGGGATCGGTTTATATGGGGGCTATATATAATTATGGACCGATGTAAACCAATTTTTGCATGGTTGTTAGAGACCATACACTGACACCATGTACCAAATTTCAGCCGGATAGGATGAAATTTGCTTCTCTTAGGGGCCACGCAAGCCAAATCGGGGGATCGGTTTATATGGGGGCTATATATAATTATGGACCGATGTGGACGAATTTTTGCATGGTTGTTAGAGACCATATACTAACACCATGTACCAAATTTCAGCCGGATCGGATGAAATTTGCTTCTCTTAGAGGCCTCGCAAGCCAAATTTTGGGGTCCGTTTGTATGGGGGCTATACGTAAAAGTGGACCGATATGGCCCATTTGCAATACCATCCGACCTACATCAATAACAACTACTTGTGCCAAGTTTCAAGTCGATAGCTTGTTTCGTTCGGAAGTTAGCGTGATTTCAACAGACGGACGGACGGACGGACGGACGGACGGACATGCTCAGATCGACTCAGAATTTCACCACGACCCAGAATATATATACTTTATGGGGTCTTAGAGCAATATTTCGATGTGTTACAAACGGAATGACAAAGTTAATATACCCCCATCCTATGGTGGTGGGTATAAAAATTATAAAATTGAATAATTTCTTTAAGATTATTTGTATTACAGAAAAAGGTGCCAAGAACTAAAAAATTTCGTGGAAGGGAAAATTATGTTAGGGAATGAGCACAATCTTCTATGGGGAAAATTTTTCCAAGCATATAATATTTTTGGGCTCAAAATGCTTCCAAACATATAATATGTTCACATTAAACAAATATATTAATGTTTCGGCAGTATCCAATAATGTATGTGCTTCCTGCAAAATATGTTTGGAACATATGTTAGAGAGGCATTTTTGTTTTGAGGGTGTAGGATCTATAAAATTAAAATTAAGATACAGATCTCATCGAATTTTCATTCTATTTTTCCGGTATATTAATAAAGCTATTCACACTGAAAAAAAAAGCATGCCTGGTTCCAAAGATTTTGTCTTTACTTTAACAATTTTGGTATTGATTCCGAGCCAAAGAAGCGGATAATTCAAGTAAGGATACTTTTAAGACACAATTCTCTTTGAAATTTGGGTTTTGTGTACTTGACTCTAGGAAGAAAATTTTAATCTTTCGCTTCTTCAGATTTTTTTCTTCATATGCTATCAAAGTCCAAAGTACAAGTTAAAGACAACTTTATTTTCCAAATTCAGACACGACTTCCAGTAGAAATTATGCTGTGTTTCATGTAAAAAACGTCTTTAGAATAAAGTGTTGAAAAACATGTCCTATTTTTGAACGAGTTTTTGCTTTGTAGTCAAGATGCAAAAAGACAACAAATTTAAGGACAATTTAATTAATTTTAAAGAATTTTTCTGAATTATTAAAGTCAAGTTGACCTTAGCCCAAAAAAATTTTCTTTCATGTTATGATACCCATTTTTAAGTCAAATCACTTATTAATAAGGACAACACGACTTCATTGAAAAGTTTATCGACTTTTGGACAAGGAAAAAACTTTATATTAGAGAAATGCGTCTTCTACGCTAAACAAAAACTGCATTCGTATTTTAAGGACATGAAATCTTTGGTCTCACGACAATATTTTGTTCAGTGCACGTATAAACAAATGCCAGTTTAAAAATCCAAATTATAACGGATACTTCAAAGTAAAAAGTGTTTTCTTAATTCAAAAAAAAAAACAAAGATGCTAAATTCTCAAAATAAGTCTTAGCCTATATTTGAAGCGGTTTTTAAACCTTAACATGCAATATTTCAGTAAACTTAAGGACAATTTCTTTAAATCAAAAATACGTTTCTTTACTTTGAGAGAAATTTGCCATTTATTTATTGAATTTAAAACATAGAAAAAAATTCTCCACACGCAGAGAAGGAATATGATCACCTCAACCATGTTTCAAGAGCAAAATGTTATTTTTGGATGGTGATCATGTAACATGTTTATGGCAAAAATGTTCTTTTCTCGCCAAAAATAATATGCTTGCCTAAATCAATCACATAATCTCCAAGAAAATAACATGGTTGCGACAAACATGTTACATGGTCACCATTCAAAAATAACATTTTGCTCTTGAAACATGGTTGAGATTATCATATTCCTTCTCTGGGTGCAGAGTTTTCATTATTTTGCCCCATCCTTCAAACATGCTGCAAAAAAGCGTGGCCGAATTTAAAAGGCAATCAAAGAAGTTTCTTCATTTTACAAAAAAGGAAATAAACTTTTCAATTGTTTTAGCTGCAAAACTCGAACTTAATGCCCGCATTTATATTTGAATGTGCCCGTCAACTCCTCTTGGACTAAATAAAGAAGAACTAAACTTTGTTTTTATACCCTCCATCATAGGATGGGGGTATATTAACTTTGTCATTCCGTTTGTAACACATCGAAATATTGCTCTAAGACCCCATAAAGTATATATATTCTGGGTCGTGGTGAAATTCTGAGTCGATCTAAGCATGTCCGTCCGTCCGTCCGTCTGTTGAAATCACGCTAACTTCCGAACGAAACAAGCTATCGACTTGAAACTTGGCACAAGTAGTTGTTATCGATGTAGGTCGGATGGTATGAAAAATGGGCCATATCGGTCGACTTTTACGTATAGCCCCCATATAAAGGGACCCTCAGATTTGGCTTGTGGAGCCTCTAACAGAAGCATATTTCATCCGATCCGGCTGAAATTTGGTATATGGTGTTGGTATATGGTCTCTAACAACCATGCAAAAATTGGTCCACATCAGTCCATAATTATATATAGCCCCCATATAAACCGATCCCCAGATTTGGCTTGCGGAGCCAAAAAGTGAAGTAAATTTCATCCGATCCGGCTGAAATTTGGTACATGGTGTAAGTATACGGTCTCTAACAACCATGCAAAAATTGGTCCACATCGGTCCATAATTATATATAGCCCCCATATAAACCGATCCCCAGATTTGGCTTGCGGAGCCTCAAAGAGAAGCAAATTTCATCCGATCCGGCTGAAATTTGGTACATGATGTTGGTATATGGTCTCTAACAACCATGCAAAAATTGGTCCATATCAGTCCTTAAATATATATAGCCCCCATATAAACCGATCCCCCGATTTGGCTTACGGAGCCTCTAAGAGAAGCATATTTCATCCGATCCGGCTGAAATTTGGTACATGGTGTTGGTATATGGTCTCTAACAATCATGCAAAAATTGGTCCACATCGGTCCCTAATTATATATAGCCCCCATATAAACCGATCCCCAGATTTGGCTTGCGGAGCCTCAAAGAGAAGCAAATTGCATCCGATGCGGCTGAAATTTGGTACATGGTATTGATATATGGTCTCTAACAACCATGCAAAAATTGGTCCACATCGGTTCATAATTATATATAGCCCCCATATAAACCGATCCCCAGATTTGGCTTGCGAAGTCTCCAAGAGAAGCAAATTTCATTCAATCCGGTTGTAATTTGGAACATGGTGTTAGTATATGATCTTTAACAAGCGTGCCAGAATTGGTCCATATCGGTCCAAAATTATATATAGCCCCCATATAAAACGTTCTCCAGATTTGACCTCCGGAGCCTCTTGGAGGAGCAAAATTCATCCGATCCCGTTCAAATTAGGAACGTGGTGTTAGTATATGGTCGCTAACAACCATGCCAAAATTGGTCCAATCACACAAAAATTGGTCCATATCGGTTCATAATCATGGTTGCCACTAGAGCCAAAAATAGTCTACTAAAATTTTATTTCTATAGAAAATTTTGTCAAAATTTTATTTCTATAGAAAATTTTGTCAAAATTTTATTGCTATAGAAAATTTTGTTAAAATTTTATTCCGTTCATAATAAAATTTTCATCATTGTCAAAATATTATTTCTATAGAAAATTTTGTTTAAATTTTATTCGGTTCATAATCATGGTTGCCACTCGAGCCAAAAATAATCTACCAAGATTTTATTTCTATAGAAAATTTTGTCAAAAGTTTATTTCTATAGAAAATTTTGTGAAAATTTTATTTCTATAGAAAATTTTGTTAAAATTTTATTTCTGTAGAAAATTTTGTCAAAATTTTATGTCTACTTTGTCAAACTGAATTATATACGTATTGGATCGATCTTTTTTGATTTGATATATACCACGTATGGACTTACATACAATTTAGAAGATGGTGTTAGGAGGTTTTAAGATACCTTGCCATCGGCAAGCGTTACCACAACTTAAGTAATTCGATTGTGGATGGCAGTGTTTAGAAGAAGTTTCTACGCAATCCATGATGGAGGGTACATAAGCTTCGGCCTGGCCGAACTTACGGCCGTATATACTTGTTGTATATTCTATTGTCTAATTTTTCATTATTTCCTCCTTTTTTCATTGTACTGTCCCAACTCTAAAAACAGTAGTGGTGAAGGGTATAAAAAAGAGTATAGCGCCCTTTTGTTATTTTTATGAATATCCCTTTGTATATTTTGTATATTTTCCGTGTTTTTTTTTAATTTCCTTTGCCTGAATATATTGACTTACTTACGTTCCGATTTCTTTTAACGAATCAAGAAAAAATTGTGCCCATATTGCCAAAATGATAAACAGAGCACATGTCCACACATACATAAAATGCTGCTCTCAAGGCGAAAACACATGCTGTTTTTTTTCAAATGTCTATTCTCTTGGTTCTGAATGTCTATTCTCTTTACTCCGAATACTCATGCTAATATTCAAATTAAATAATATTTAGACTTAAGCATATCAAATTTTTGGCCTTATCATAAAACAGTTTTCCGAAATAACATATGTTACAAGCGGTTTCACAGAAATTGCTCTCTTTTCATTCTCTCGCTGTGTTATGTTGATATCTTTCGTCAACCCTCCCATCTCGGTATCTTTCTCTATACTCTCTCGCGCTCTCTAAATAAAATATCTCAACATATATATGTTTACTCGAAATTTGTAAATTTATTCATGCCCAAACATAATATATTCGAACATATTAACATATGTGTCCCAAACATTTAGTGTTAGTTTAGGAACATTACATATTTGCACTTAAATATATTGAGTTTAAAAATTGTGCCCGAAACACATTTTGTTTATATCGGAACATATGAAAAAGATATTTTTCTAACAATGTACCTATGATGACTAGATCAGATTCTGGATTTATAAGAACCATTTTTGGATGAGTTTTTTGGGGAATCATAAACATCTCGTGTAAGTGTGCAAGAAAAATGATGAATTGACGCTTTGATTTGAAATCTAAAATCTGAAGATTTCTATCCCTACTATCCAAATGATTACGAGAGGTAAAATCGGGAAATTTTACATTCAGTTTGAAGCAATTTTCATGACCAGAGCTCCTTCTATACCTTGAAGAAGTGAAATCGGTCTATATGGCGGCCCTAGAAGCCCAAGAAGTAAACTAGGAGATCGGTCTATATGGGGGCTATACCAAAACATTGACCGATACACCCCATTTTCGACACGCCTATTTACGCTCCCAAAACACCTCTAGATTTCCAATTTCAGGCAAATCGGATAGACGCTCAAGAATTAAATCGAAGATTGGTCTATATGGAGGCTATACCAAAACATGGACCGATACTCGCCATTTTTGGCATAATGTTTTTTTTTTTTTTGTTAATGTTTCCAAAAGCTTTGTTTTAGCACATAATCTTCTTTATATTTACTTTCATAATTTATTATGGTTGTAAATCTTGTAATAAGTAAATAAATATAACTTTGTTATTACGTTTGGGACACATCAAAATATCGGACTCAGACCCCATAAAGGACTTATATTCTAGGTTGTGATGATATTCAAGCACGATTATTCGTCATCTTAATACCTTTCATTTAAGTACGAACAACGATATAATCGTACATTTCTACTTTGTTTAGTGAAAAAAGAGCGAAAAACTAAAAATAACGGGATATCTCAAAAAATTTTAAACATTTTTTTCGAATTCAGCAGATCAAAATACATAAGAAAAGTCGACTTTTTTCAGTGTAAACTAGTGTAATTAATTGCAAAAAAAATAACTGTTCATTATCATGTGATTTTTTCTTCTTACAACAAACTTAAGATTATAGACAAATTGCAAAGATGAATAACAACGAAGAACAACTGCTACTTAATTTTCTGTCAGTTGGTATCAATTTAAATTCTATAACCACAAAAATCCAATAGCCGAGTCCGAGCGACGTTTTACATTGGGATGAAACCATTTAGAGAAGCTTTGAAACACTCACCACCAATATTACTGGAAGGGGAAAATCTTTTTTGGTGGTTTGTCGAAACTGGGATTGAACCCATCACCCTTTGTATGCAAGGCGGGCATGCTAACCATTGCGGTGCCTCCCGCGTAAGGCGCACGATGTAAAAATTGAATCATGCATCATTTTTTAACACTTCCTTTGTATGCGACTTTAGTCGCATGCGTGTGACAAAAGTCGCATATTTCGGATATTTTAAAAAAGTCGCATAGCGCCAGAAAGGTTGCAAAATGCGACTAAAATCGCACAACGATAATACTGTTCGGCACACCTATTTGTGGTCCTAAAATACCACTGCCTGAATTTATTCTGATAATTGGTTGATAGTTTTGCTGCAAGTAGATGATGCTGATGAGGAATGTGATAATTCCGAAACGTGCGTCCATCCAACCATCTTGCAGTCTATAGGGCTTTGCCCAAATAAATGTGACAAACATTATTTTCCTCTGTTGGTTAAGCTACACTTGTAGATTAGCCAATGCATGGTTTTAAGCTGAAATCACAAAAAAAAACTACAAGTCCTAAAATACCTTTAGATTTCCAAATTCAGGCAAATCGCATAAAAACTACAGTTTCGAGGGGCCTAAGGCCCCAAATTTTTCTCCATGAGTAAGAACAATACACTTTTTATATACACCTAGAACTCGGTTTGGGGTCGTTTCATTTTGCGTTGTTTCGAAGTTGTGTCGCTGTTGAATAGTACTAGTTTTCACTTTGCGTCGTTAGATTTTCAAAGTTGAGTTATTATCTATCTTCAATCTTTGTACAGTTTGCCATAGAAACTTATAATTGACTTTACGTCGTTTCAGTTTGCGTCGTGTTTTTTTGGAACGTATCTGCGACGCAAAGCGAGGTCTAGGTGTAGTTGTAAATCGATATTTTGATGTGATAAAAACGGAATGACAAATTTAAACGAAAAAATTCAAGTGATAAATAAAATTATAAATAAAATTATAAATACTTAATTTTTACACATGACTAATTTAAGAAGAAATTATACACTAAAGGGTGATACGGTCAAAATTTGGTCAATATGAACTTGACGTATTTCTTTCAATTTTGCATTTAAAAAACCTGAACACCCCTCATTTTGAAGGTGTGTGTATGTAGAATGTTGCTCCTATTTTGATTTTGGAATTCACTCTTCAGTTGTCAAAATGCCGTCCAAGCAAGAAGAGCAGCGTGTCAAAATTTTGCTCGCGCATCGCGAAAATCCGAGCTACTCGCACGCAAAGCTGGCAAAATCGCTAAAAGTTGCCAAATCAACCGTTACAAATATAAATAAAGTGTTTGGGAACTTTGTCGACAGCCAGGAAGTCTGGATCGGGGGGAAATCGAAAACCGGAAGCCGCTGAGACGACAAAGAGAGTTGCCGGTAGTTTCAAGCGAAACCCTAACCTCTCTCTCCGAGATGCCGCAAATAAGCTGGGTGTATCGTCTACAACCGTGCATCGAGCCAAAAAACGAGCCGGACTATCGACTTACAACTATCGACTATCGACTTACGACGGCCAAAGCGCGATCCCGGAGGCTGTACACGACGATACTGACGAAGTTTGACTGCGTGGTAATGGACGACGAAACCTACGTCAAAGCCGACTACAAGCAGCTTCCGGGACAGGAGTTTTATACGGCAAACGGAAGGGGAAAGGAAGCAAATATTTTCAAGCACATAAAACTGTCAAAGTTCGCAAAGAAATATCTGGTTTGGCAAGCCATCTGTACCTGTGGCTTGAAAAGCAGCATTTTCATAGCTTCCGGGACTGTCAACCAAGAAATTTACGTGAAAGAGTGTTTGAATAAACGCCTGCTGCCTTTCCTGAAGAAACACGGTTGTTCCGTACTGTTTTGGCCGGATTTGGCATCTTGCCATTACGGTAAAAAGGCCATGGAGTGGTACGCCGCCAAGAACGTGCAGGTGTTCCCAAGGACAAGAACCCTCCCAACACGCCAGAGCTCCGCTCAATTGAGAAATACTGGGCTATTGTCAAGCGGAACCTAAAGAAGACCAAAAAAACTGCTAAGGACGAGCAGCAGTTCAAGGCAAACTGGCTTTCTGCGGCGAAGAAGGTGGACAAGGTGGCTGTACAAAATCTGATGGTAGGTGTCAAGCGTGAGGCCCGGCAATTCGGATTTGGAAAGGCGAAAGCCTAACTGAACATTTTTCCTGAATTGTATACTAATTGAACTTGAAAAAGAAATTTAATTTGATTTTTTAAATAAACGATTTCACCGCGTTTACACGCGTTTTCCCTTGACCAAATTTTGACCGTATCACCCTTTACATTTATACACTCAAAAAAGTGTCAACCCACTAGGAAAATATGGAAAACTTTCACTAAACTATATTACAAATTCAAGAAATTTTATTAGACATAATTATTTTGGAAAACTATTGGAGTTCACAAAAGAAATTCGGAACGATTTTGTGGGAAATACGAATTTAGTAAATCTTTATAATATTTAATTTTTCCTAACGTTAAGTAAAATGTATTAATTTAAAATAAAATATGAACAAATTTAGTAAAATCGTGTACTTCATTTGTAAAAACAAAAAACTTTTTTCTAATTTTTAGTTCATGTCATTAAAGTAAGCAAAAAACTAATTAAAATAAGGAAGATTTTTTACATTCGACAAAATTTAACTTCTAAATCGTGCCTATGTACATAACTGTCATCTTGCACATATATTCCATATGCCAGTTATAAACTTAACTGCTGAAAATTTTTCAGTTAAAGTTAACCAGAGAAAAGATATTTTCATTTTTCTTTCTGTTAACTGGTAGTTAACGCTTAACGGAGCTACATGAAAATGGCCGTAAATCGGCTATAGAAATTTTCGTTTAATTTCAGGTTAGGTTAGGTTAGGTTAAAGTGGCAGCCCGATTAATTTTCAGGCTCACTTAGACTATTCAGTCCATTGTGATACCACATTTAACTAAAAGTACCTATTACATATGGGCACTTCTAGTCTTAACCACTGAACCTTCTCTATTATTTACTTTTGTGGACCCAAACACATTGCTCCAAAAACATTAACAAACTGCTTAAGTTAACGTTTTCCAGGTCAGCCAGTAATCTAAAGCTATATGCTCCTAAAATTCGCTTACGCCTTACACAAAAAGCAGGACACTCACACAAGAGGTGTTTAATGGATTTCTTTTCCTCCACATCATGACAGCTTATACAATAGTCATTATACTTCACACCTATAGTTTTTGCAAATTCGCCTATCAGGCAGCGACCCGTTATAGCAGATATCAGGAGTGCTATCCGACGCCTTGAGAACACTAGCATATCTAATGTGCGGTTTAAGTTTAAATGGGACCATATTTGCTTGGTGTCGTTACAACCCTTGCAATTTTCCCATCGAATATTGGCCATCATAACAGCCTTCTCACGCAGTAAGAGCTTGCAGGTGGCCAGAGGCATAACAAAACAGATTGTAGTTCCCCTGGAATATGTAAGGTAGTTTCTAGCTTTGCTAACACATCTGCTTCGCAGTTCCCCGGTATGTTCCTATGGCCAGGCACCCATATTAGGTGAATATTGTACTGCTCGGCCATCTCGCTGAGAGATTTGCGGCAGTCTATGGCCGTTTTCGAGTTAAGGAACACAGAGTCCAAGGATTTTATTGCAGGTTGACTGTCTGAGTATATATTAATGCCAATATTTGTTGGAACATTACTTCTCAGCCAATTCACCACCTCTCTTATTGCCAATATTTCAGCCTGAAAAACACTACAGTGATTAGGTAATCTTTTCGCTATTCGAATTTCCAGATCTTTAGAATATACTCCGAACCCCACTTGTCCATTCAATTTGGAGCCATCAGTATAGAAATCTATATATCTTTTATTCCCCGGGGTCTGTGTACACGACGCCTCACTGTTGGGAATTAGAGTTTCAAACTTTTTGTCGAAAAGTGGTTTTGCCAGGGTGTAATCCACTACGTAAGGCACATCTGGCATTACTTTGAGGACCGAACTATGACCGTACATTTTTTCCGACCACAGCGATAGCTCGCGCAACCGCACAGCCGTTGTTGCAGCTGACTGTTTGGCCAAAATGTCTAAAGGCAATAGATGCAGTATGACATTACGGGAGTCTGTTCCTGTCTTACTAAATGCGCCTGAGACACATAAGCTCGCCATACGCTGAACTTTATCTAAACAAGTCGGTTTCTGAAGTGCCGGCCACCAGACTACAACACCATATAGCATTATAGGTCTAACTACTTCCGTGTATAGCCAATGCACAATTTTTGGTCTTAGTCCCCACTTTTTCCCTATTGCCTTTTTGCACGAGTACAAAGCTACCGTTGCTTTTCTCGCCCTCTCTTCAATATTAAGCCTAAAATTCAGCTTCCTGTCCAAAATAACGCCAAGGTATTTTGCACACTCACCAAAGGGAGTTTCAGTACCCCTAAGGAAGGGAGCCACCGTGGTGCAATGGTTAGCATGCCCGCCTTGCATACACAAGGTCGTGGGTTCGATTCCTGCTTCGACCGAACACCAAAAAGTTTTTCAGCGGTGGATTATCCCACCTCAGTAATGCTGGTGACATTTCTGAGGGTTTCAAAGCTTCTCTAAGTGGTTTCACTGCAATGTGGAACGCCGTTCGGACTCGGCTATAAAAAGGAGGTCCCTTGTCATTGAGCTTAACATGGAATAGGGCAGCATTCAATGATAAGAGAGAAGTTCACCAATGTGGTATCACAATGGACTGAATAGTCTAAGTGAGCCTGATACATCGGGCTGCCACCTAACCTAACCTACCCCTAAAGAAATGGGCCTAACCGTGGGAGTTTTGCGATCTTTGCAGTACATGACTAGTGCTGTCTTTGCTGGATTTACACCAAGACCATTATCTTTCGCCCATTTCTCAGTCATCCGGAGAGCTCTCTGTATAATATCTCTGATTGTGGATGGGAATTTTCCCCTGACTGCTAGCACCACATCATCTGCGTATGCCACCACTTTTATCCTTTCTTTTTCTAGGGAAACCAGAAGGTTGTTTATAGCAACATTCCAAAGAAGAGGTGATAGAACTCCTCCTTGGGGAGTGCCTCTGTTCACATACCTTTGTATGTTTGCTTGTCCTAGTGTGGCTGAAATGCGTATCTCCCTTAGAAGTTCGTCTAACAGCCTAAGTATACCTGGATCAACATTCAGAGTTGTCAGTCCATTTAATATCGAGCTCGGATGGACATTATTGAACGCCCCTTCGATGTCTAGAAACGCCACGATTGTGTATTCTTTGACAGATAGTGAGCTTTCAATAAAGCTGACTAGTTCATGCAATGCGGTGTCAGTCGACCTGCCCTTCGAGTATGCATGCTGTCGTTTCGAGAGCAAACTTGAATCCACGCTAGTTCCAAGATACATGTCTATCATCCTCTCCAGAGTCTTAAGTAAGAATGAGGATAAGCTGATTGGTCGGAAATCCTTCGCACTCGAGTGAGAGGCTTTTCCTGCTTTAGGTATGAAGACGACTTTTGTTTCCCTCCACTTTTCTGGAATATATGCTAAGTTTACACATTGGACGTTGTCCAATTTCCCTCCGATATTTTAATGAAACCTGGAGCGGTGTTAGTGGATGCTAATACCTTCCGTAGTCTGGAAGCCTCTGACGTATTCTCAATACTGCTACAGTAATCATCCCAAGAGTTTTGTTGAGACCTTCTCAGTTCTCGTTTATATGTTCTCAGATTCATCTTGTAAGTGTCCCAATCCTCCGGAGCTCTTGTGGACTTTGCTTTGTTAAAGAGCTTCCTGCAGGATTTCCTCATATTACTTAACTCCGTAGTCCACCATGGCGGCCGATTTTTTCCCCTTGGCTTTCCTCTAGGGCAAGCAGCTTTCAGTGAAATGTTGAAGGCCTTAGTAATCCGCTCCACTGCGTGTTCGATATCTTGCACAGTACTCATATTTGTCTCCGGCAATTCCGGTATCATCAAATTGAACGATTCCCTATACCTATTCCAATCAGCTTTCCTAACATTTGGCGGAAATATGGTCTTTGAAGTACGAACAGCCAATCTGAAACTGATGTAGCGATGATCTGAGAAGCTATGTTCCCTCAAAACTTGCCACTCAGATATCTTATCATTCAGTTCCGGAGAGGTCAACGTGACGTCCAAAACCTCTTGGATTTTTTCGTCGACGAAAAAAGGACGCCATTTAAGAAAAACATAGAAAATACTTTCGAAATTTAATTTCTTAACTAATTCCTGTCAGTTTTAGGTTTAAGTAGCAGCTAGTTTTTTTTTTTTTTTTTTTTGCAGACTAACTTAGACTATTTAGTCCAATGAGAAATAATTCCTTGTTCAATTTGTGTTTCTAATTTCGTGCAAGCTAACTTTAACTATACCCTTCATCGCTACTTTGGTACAGGGTAATTTGGTAATTTGTATGTAACGTGGAGAAGGACCAGTCTTGGACCCATCGTTTAGGTTAGGTTAGGTGGCAGCCCGATGTATCAGGCTCTCTTAGACTATTCAGTCCATTGTGATACCACATTGGTGAACTTCTCTCTTATCACTGAGTGCTGCCCGATTCCATGTTAAGCTCAATGACAATGGACCTCCTTTTTATAGGCGAGTCCGAATGGAGTTCCACATTGCAGTGAAACCACTTGGAGAAGCTTTGAAACCCTCAGAAATGTCACCAGCATTACTGAGGTGGGATAATCCACCGCTGAAAAACTTATTGGTGTTCGGTCGAAGCAGGAATCGAACCCACGACCTTGTGTATGCAAGGCGGGCATGCTAACCATTGCACCACGGTGGCTTCCACCCATCGCTTAGTATACCGATTGTCGTAGAATTAAATTCTAAGTCGATTTTTCGATGTCCATATATCAGTTTTTTTGTGCAAAGCGCAGTCCGTAGTTTAAATCGGTTCTTACTTCGGTTCAAAGACAATTTCTATTGATTTGGGAAAAATCGGTTTTAGATATAGTATAGCAGACATATATATTTATCACCGATCTTCTTTAAATGTTGTGCATCCGATTTATTGCGAGTCTCGTTAAATTTGCGAGAAAATATCAGCCAAATCGAATCAGACTTATATATATATATATATATATATATATATATATAGCTCCCATACTTATCATCTAATCGACATGCACGTATATAGCCCCAGAGATCAGAATTTTGCTTACCATTTTGCCCACGAAGAACAATTGTTAGTTCACGAAATTTTTATCTATTTTAAAGAAATTTTCTACGATTAAGTAAAACCATTAACATGGTGTAAGTATCGAAAATTTTTATATTTAGCTTCGCTTTTCTTGCTTTTAGTTCGAACGAGTTTAATATTATTCTAATGAGTACTTGACATTAAGAAAAATTAACTATATTCGTTGAAAAATGTACTAAGAACAAAGCAAATTTCTATACTAACAACAAGTTCACTTACCCATACAAAAGTTTCCTTAAAATTGGTTGAAAATTCCTCTGCAGTAATAAACAATGAACTCTCTTGAAGTAAAAAAATGTATTAGAATCTGATTAATGATTTTTTTTTACTTAGCCGTAGAAAATATCTTTAAAATTGAAGTAAAAACTTCGTGCACCAAAGTAATAAAATTAACTTACTGACAGTAAAACTGTCTTAAGGGCCAAATCATGGTCATTTTTATTACCATTTAAGAAAAAATATCATTAAGTTTTATAAAATTGAACTGTCTGGTATGAAAAAAATTTGTAATACGTGTAAGTAAAAACTGGCATGAAACTCTGACCACATCTTTGAAATTTCAAACTATAATAGAGTACACGACTTTAGGTAAAATTTTTAACTAATTTTAAAGAATCGCGTGAACTGCAAAAGAGTTAAAAATACTAATTTATACGAGATTTTCATAAAATTTTTGAAATTTTAACGACCTGTGTAGAAATGCGCTTAACTAAATTGAAGTTCAAAATTTGTCATAAATTACGAGCTACTTTTGCATGTGTAACATTCTAGATATGCTAGACATGCTAAATTTGGTAGATTTATGTTCAGATCTAGATATAGCACCCTAATATATATTTCGAGCGATTTAAACTCATATGACCTCAGATGCAAAAGTTTTACTCCGATTTACTCCACATTCTAACTGGGTATGCCAAATTTGTTTAATAGCAGTTCAGATTTAGATATATGTTATATTTCAAAATTTTACCACAAATGAGCCCATCTTGAACTTCGTATGGCGCTAAAGACATGCATGCAATTTTTAACTCCAATTTGATCGAGGAGGGGACCTCCCCTGTGACAAAACTAAACTTCTCCGATTTATTTGAAATTTACAGAGGACGTGATGGATGGTTACTTAATAATTGTGTGGTACCTGGTTTTTTGATATTTGGACAGGGAGGTGGACCACTCCATTGCCAGACCTTTTGAAAATTGGGCTAAAGTTTTCCGATTTACTTGAAATTTTCAGGGAAGGTTCCAGGGGCATCTAGACAAAGATCCGATACTTTATTTTTCGATATTTTGGGTCTTGTGGGGTGGGGCATCCTCTTTGCCCTACTTGTTTTAAAGTATAGTGAAACAACTAAAACTTTCAGACTTACTGAAAATTTACAGAGAACTTGGGGGATGTTATGAAATTAAGTTGATTAATCTGATTTTGTGATATATTGGGATTATGTCCTCTGATTTGATATTTGGTCAGGGAGGCAGGACCTCCTCTTTTCTGAATTTTTTAGTACAGTGTAATCGCGGTAACGTGAACTAATTAAAATGAAGAGAGTTCGCGTTAACGAACTTTGAAGAAAAGTTCCGAGATGTTCTTTCAAGGAAGGTTGAGCGTGGTTTCCACACTTATTTTTAGATATTTGATCGGGGAAAGGGACGTTCATTTTTACAGGGAACGTGGGATAGAGTATTAAATTAATGCAGGATACGTAATTTTTCAATATATGGTAGGGGGAATGGGGAATACTGAAAAATCTAAACTTCGTCGATTTACTTGAAATTTATCGGGAACGTTGGGTAGTTTATGAAATTAACATAGTGTACGTGATTTTTCGATATATGGACGGAGAGCTTCGAAGTAGAATGAGCCCTTGGCTGATTTTTTCAAAATCCTGCATACAATTTTATGACATTTGCACAGGTAACGTTGATGGTGTTTCATTTACCGCTATATGTTCGGGAAAGGCATCTTCTCCCCCCCCTGTCCCACATATAACAAATGTTAATATGCTCAAGTAGTACTTTTACTTTTTCCGCTTTATCCCGCTTTATTGCCCGCATATTCATGTATAAACTAAAAAGCAAGTTGTCTGATTTGTTTGAAATGTAAGGGATACTTGTGTAGAAACCATGGACTGAAAAAGGAGTACTTCTGTTTTTGTGCTAGACTTTGTCTGACTCTACTCTTTAAAAGTCCTCAATTTTTTTTTTCGAATTTTGTTTCAGAAGGATTAACTCATTGCTCGAAGGATATAGCTGACTAATTTAATGCAAAATCTTCCTAAAAATATGTTTCAGAAGGCGAAGCAAAGCGAGCCACCATATTCGTCCGATTTGGAAAAAATCGTAGCAGAACCCACAATTTGTCTCCCACTATGGTGAGATTCATCCAGATTTACGTATCTATCCCCCGATAAGTCATAAAAGCACAAAAAAATCCACAAAATGCCAGTGAATTGTCGTTCTTTTAACAATACCAAATATGGATTACTGTTTCAAGCGGATCGGATGATCTTTGCTCCACCATATATGGTCCGATATGGCCCCACATCAATAATAACTACTTGTGCCAAGCTAGCTTGTTGTTTGGAAAACGGGCGGGCATCGCAAGATCGTTCATTTTAAGTAAATAAAACAATATTCCCAATATAAAAATTTGCTCGTTTATATATTTATACTATCCCATCAAAAAAAGAGCTTCCAAAAAAGTAGTTTGGATCCCCAATCTGTAATCCGGAAGTAGTGCAAACTTGGATCATCTCCAATGAATTTTGCATGGGCTTGTCATAGGACGGAAGTACTCCCTTTTTGGATCCTTTGCATTGCTTTAGAAGTTGTGCCCTGGAAGTTAATTTGAATGAAGAAATTTAAAAAGCGAAAAAAAAAATGTTCAACCACTTTCATTTTTTTTCATCCATATGTTTTATTACACAATTATTTTCCTATTATCTAATTTTTACAAATTGAAAAATTTGTTCGCTCCGACCAGGGGTTGAACCTGGGTTTGCTGGCACCATAACAGAACGCCTTAGCACATTCAGCCACCAACGCCATTGAACATAAAGCGTCGAAAGGTCAATTCAAATGTTTGTGATATGATCGCAATACGACACCAAGGAATAACATTATAATTGTTTCTCGAGATGTTCTTTATTAGTATGAACGAAAAAATAAGAAACGCAGGTTCAAATCTCATCAGCGGCAATTTTTTTTATTAAATGTTTTTCTAAAAAAATATTTTTTTTATGTCATGCATCGTTTTTATTTTTTATTTTCGGCATATATTTTCGTATAAATATATTTTTTCCATTAAAAATCAACAAAAAAATTAAAAATTCTCGTAATTTGCAAAACTTTCGCAAAAGAACTTCCATGGAAGCGAAAAAGTAAAACGGCACAGGTTCAAATCCCAGCGGGGATGAAATTTATTTTTTTTTTATTATTTTTTACTTTTTTATTAATTTCTATTTTTTTAAGTTTTTTTATTAGTTTTTTCTATTTTTTTGTAAAATTTAATTGCACAAAATTTGCACTTAAAATAACCTGATTGCTTTCTTTCTAATACTTGTCCAAAAGGACTGCATCGGAAGTGGAAAAAATTATTGGGGGATCCCACGATGCGCTTTAGAAGAAATGTTTGTGAAGTTGTCCAAAAGGACTGCATCGGAAGTTGAAAAAACTCGATGGGGGATTCTGGGATGGGCTTTAAAAGAAATGTTTGTGGAACAACTTCCAATTTTTTTTGCTGGGATTCTATGCATTCGCCCATTAATCAAAGAAAAACACATAAGAAAGTGTTACAAAATATATTTTTAATTGAATCAATCAATAAATTAATTCGAAAAAGGGTCCAACTAAATAATTGATTGTCTCTATTAAAACATTAATTGAATTTTACGATCAAAATCTATAACATTTTTAATTGAATCAATTAAAACAATAATAGAAAACTTCGTCGAAAAAGTCAATTGGATCAATCAATTTCGTGATTGAATCAGAACTTTTTGTTATTCGTGCACGGCGTGGATTTAAACATATTTTAATTGTTGTTGCAGTTTATTATTTTTTTTGTTTTTTGGACCACCATCATGGCTTTTAATAACGATTTATGGTGTGGTACACATATATCTCCTACTTTCTACGAATATAGAACTGTATTAAGATCAAATACTTACTACTTTTAAAGTTTATCAGAAATTGTGATCTGCAATGATAAAAAATGCATTTATTTATTAAAATTGTATACAAATTAAACAAAAAAAACATTGTTTTCTATTAATTAATTAAAGATTCTTCGATCTTTATATTCATCAAATGAAAGTAATTCTTCAAACTTTTACACCCAGAAAAAAGTGACCCCTTCTTTAAGTTAAAATGAACTCATTGCGAAGAAAGTTGAACTTCGTATAGCGCCAAAGACATTTTTATTTGTTTGAACGATGTGATTTTAGTAGAAATTAGGTATAACGCATTCCATATATTAGTTAACATTTTTATTTATTTATTGTTTTATTAATATATTAAATATATTTATTAAGAATCAACATCATCGAACTATTAGTTTATTATTCCACTATTTCCAATTTCCATGTAATGTTATCAACCGTAAAACGTAATGTTTTTCTTCTTCTTGTACCTTTCACTTTTAATAAGTTGCTGCCTAACGATTTTGTCCTCCTTTTGCAATTTCAATACCTACAAATAAAAAAAAAATCATAAACCAATTTTTTCACAAAAGGTTAGCGTCCTGAATGTTACCTGATGAATGAAGGGGTTGGTATTCTGTTGGTGTTTTCTTTCTTTGTACACCATCACGAATATTGATATTTACGTTTAATAATTTTCAAAAAACGAACATTTTTCTCACTAATTTAAAATATTATATATATATATATATTATTTGTTATTTAGTATATTATTTTACTATATTATTTTTTTAACAATCTCTCAGTATACCTTAACAACGCGATTCCAACTAAAAAGCAACCCACGCGCAAACATATCGATTACATCGATGACAGGTATCGATTACAGGTATACAAAAAATATATAGGAAAATTCCCTATATTCTAACAAATGTGTTTCCTTAAGTTTTGAAAGGATTGAATAATTCTTAGTACGAATGAACTAAAATATTTTTCTATGTCAATTGTTATTCGTATGTATGATAAGCTTTCTATAATAAAGGAAGTCAGAATTATCATTTTATAAGAAATTTTACTAAATTTGAGGAAACTTGGTTTTAGTTCGGTTTTTGTTTATTTTTACGAATGATTTGTTATCAGTCAATAAAATGTTCTTGTTCAGTAGTAAATTCTTATACCCAGCGAAGAAAATAGTATTAGTAAAATTCCATGCTTTATTCTAGTTAATGAACTATTCCTAACTGCTTTCATTTTAGGATTTTTTTACTGGAACAAGTAAATTGTATTATTTCAAACAAAAATTTAACTTAATGGATATAAAATGGATAAACTAAATTGATGAACATTTTTTCCGTTAGTTTCAAGACAATTTTTTCTGGGTGTTTAAGTCCGATCGTCCTCAAATTTGGCATAGGCTTCTTTTTCGGCTCAAAGACGATCCCTATTGATTTGATTGAAAAAATCGGTTCAGATTTAGGGATATAGCAGGATATAGCGTTCGCCCGATTTACACTCCTATGGCCCCAGAGGTCAAAGGTTTACTCCGAGTTACATGAAATATTGCACAGGGAGTAGAATTAACATTATAAATATGCGTACCGAATTCGGTTTAAATCGGTTCAGATTTAGATATAGCTCCCATATATAGCTTACTTAAAATTGTGCACAGGGAATGGAAATAACATTTTTACTATGCTTGCACAAATTCAGTTGAAATTGGTTCAAATTTAGATATAGCTGCCATATATATCTTTCGTCCGATACGCACTTATAATGGCCCAGAGGTCAAAGGTTTACTCCGAGTTATGTGAAATTTTGCACAGGGAGGAGAATTAACATTATAAATATGCGTGCCGAATTTGGTTCAAATCGGTTCAGATTTAGATATAGCTCCCATATATAGCTATCGCCCGATTTACACTCCGATGGCCCCAGGGGCCAAAGGTTTACTCCGATTTACTTGAAGTTTTGCACAGAGAGTAGTACAGTAGTTTTCGCTTATACTCCATCGCACATATGGGAGATTTTCACATATAATCCAAAAATACAGTTTGCTGAATAATCGATTTCACTTATAGGCCGATTTTTCATATATTTCATTTTTTATTGTGCTGATAAAAAGAAATCGATATAGACTATTTAAGATATAGTCCACAATAAAATAAAATGTTGGCAACATCATGGAAAAAATGTCAGATATGGGTTTTAACCACATATATATTATAATTGAATTAAGTTAGCATTCTTGAAATGTACCTCATTGATTTAAATATCATATATTTTAATAAAAAAGAAGTCGTCTTTTTCTTAGTTTTCCTTTTATAATAATATTCCTAGTTATATGCGGCAAAGTGGCATATAAAAGAATTTGCTTAATTTCACATATTGTCCAAAAAAGTTGTGCAACTATAAGCGAAAACTACTGTACTAACATTCTTGCAACACATGGTGCAGATTTAGATATAACTCCCAATATATATCTTTCGCCCGATTTAGATTCATATGACCACGGAGGCCAAAGTTTCATTTCGAAAATGTTGATGTTTTGCACTGAGAATTCAATTAAAATTTTAGCAATATGTGCCAAATTTTATCAAAAATTGTAAATATGGCCAAATTACACACACCCTCACAAAAATCGCTTCTGTAACATATACTCCCAAACACATTTTGCTTCAAGCATATAAATTTTTGGGTATTTCCCAAACATTTATATATTTGATTTCTTCCAATATATAATATGTTTGAAAGCATATTGGTCTTAACAATATAATATGTTTGGGTAGTCTAAGTTCCAAACATTATGCATTTTTCCATCCAAATTCAATAATGTTGTCTTCCAAAACACTATATGTTATTATGTGAACATATAATATGTTTGGAAACATTTTGAACCCAAAAATATTATATGCTTAGAAGAATTTTCTCTCAAAGAAGATTGTGCTCAAATTTGTTTTCTGCCTAAGTGTATATTCCCTCACATTTTTCTCACTTCCATGAGTTTTTTAGTTCTTAGCACCTTTTTCTGTAATACAAACATTGTAGAAGAAATTATTAAATTTTATAATTTTTTTAAATTTTACCTTTTGCCGGACGGGGATTCGAACAGCGGACCACACTAACCACTGAGCTACGTAGCTGTTATGGTCATCAAGAGAAAATTATCATTATAAGTCATATTTATATAGCATAGCTTGCGGCGCCCACGAGCCGATGCAAACATAACATTGTTTATTTAACAACATAACATTGTTAAACATACATTTGTTGGCGACGTGGAGCAGTGGTTGGTACGTCCGCCTTGCATGCCAAGGGTCCTGGGCTCGATCCCTGCTTCGACCGACACCATTTTTTTTATTTTTTTTTAAATATATTTTTTACGTATATTCCAAATACGTTCGGAATATCCCGAAAAGGTGTTCAACATTACATATATTAACTTTTTACTATATTAACTTTTTACTACGAAACTGTAAAGTGTGTCTTCTAAAAGACTTAAATTCAGAAAAGAACAGTGCTTGATATAAACGAAATGGACTGATTTCAAATCATATATTATTTTTTTATTGCAAAAATAAAAAATTTGTAACAAAAAAGGGTTTTGTAGACAAGTTTGAAATTTTCGAAGAAATTCAAAAACTCTTACAAAGGAAGAATGTGAAGCCGAGTAATATATAAATATTTTTCCATCGAATCCTAAAGTTAACGATAAAGCACATTATATTTAAATTCGAAACAATAATTTTACAATCAACACATAAATTAATTAAGGTGTGAACAATTGTTTGCTTTCTTTAATAATTTATTCTAAAGAAAATAAACTTATTCAATTGTTGCTTTGGATCATTCCCCACCAAGTTATAATACAATTTGCCTAAAAAAGTTATAATGTTATTCTGGTTTTACCGATGCGAGTTTTGCCGTTAAAATGAGAAATAATTTTAGTGGAAAAACTCAAACTCAATGTCCGCTTTTATTTTCGAAAGCATCCACCAACTCCTCTTGGACTACTTATTAATAAGGAGGAACTAAACTTTGTTTTTATAGATCTTACTGTTTAATTTTTCACTGTTTCCCAATGTTTTCATTTTACTGTAACAACTCTAAAAAGAGTACACTGAAAAAAATATTGTCGTGTGGCCAAAGATTTCATGTCCTTAAAATAAGAATACAAATTTTGCTTAGCTTAGACGACGCATTTCTCTAATATAAAGTTTTTTCCATGTTCAAAAGTCGATAAACTTTTCAATGAAGTCGTGTTGTCCTTATAATTAAGTGATTTGACTTGAAAATGGGTATCATAACATGAAAGAAAAAATTTTGAATTAAGGTCAACTTGACTTTAATAATACAGAAAAAATCTTTAAAACTAATGAAATTGTCTTTAAATTTGTTGCATTTTTGCATCATGACTACAAAGCAAAAATCGTTAAAAAATAGGACATGTTTTTCAACACTTTATTTTAAAGACGTTTTTACTTGAAACATAGCACAATTTCTACTGTCTTGTTTTTAACGGACTTTTTATAGCATATGAAAAAAGCTGAAAAAGCGAAAAAATAAAATTTGCTTCATAGAGTCAAATACACAAAACCCACATTTAAAAGATAATTGTGTCTTAAAAGTATCCTTACTTGAATTCTCGGCTTCATTGGCTCGGAATCAATACCAACATTTTTAAAATAGAGACACAATCTTTGAAACCGGGCATGCTATTTTTCAGTGTATAGTGCCTTTTCGTTAGTTTTTATGAAGATCCCTTTAATTACCTTTGTTTGAATATTTTGACTTACTCGTCCTACACTCAAAAAAAGTGAACTCTCTATTTCACTAAAGCCAATTCAACTTTATTTTAGTTCATAGAAATATTATGTTTGGAGAATGTTTTATTTACTCTAATACTTTTTTGTGTACGTTAGTTAAATTAACTAAACCCGAGGAAAAAATATACTCAAATGAAGCATAAATATTAACTAAATTCGTGTCTTCCACAAAATAGTTCAGAATTTCTTTAAATTTGTAAATTTTACCAAAAATGCGTCCATCGTGAACTTCGTATGTCACTAAAGACATTCTTGCAATTTTGAACTCCAAGTTTTTTCTTCAAACTACAAAATTTTCTTTAGCAAGTGAAAAAAACTTAGTTATGTCTAATAAATTTTCTTGTATTTGTCGAAAAATATTTACTTATTTTTATAACATCGGCGTGATGCCAACGTTTGTAATACTGTTTAGTTAAAATTTTCTACAAATATTCAAAATTTTCTAAAATTAACCGAAAGATTTCTTCCTGGTGGGTTCACTGTTTTTTCAGTGTACGTTTCGATTTGTTTTGACGAAACAAAAAGAAAAGTGCCCGTAATGCGAAAATGATAAACAAAACTCATGCTTTTTTTAAATGTCTTTACTCTTGGTTCCGAATGAATTTTCTCTCCGAATACTCATTTTAATCTTTTTACTTAAGCATATACAATTTTTGGCGGTCTTATATCACAACATATATATGTTTACTTCAAATTTGTAAATTTATACTTGTTTATATTCACACATAGTATTTTTCCAATCTTTAATGGAATTTTCTTTGTGTATATATATTTTTAGGGCGCCAATTGGTTACTTTCATTATTTTACTTCCAGCATACACTTTATGTCTCTCTTTCTAAACACATATATGTTTATAGTCTATTTCTAAATTAATATATGTTTGCATCCGAGCATATTATATTTACAAACATTTTATGTCCCAAACATAATATGTTCTAACATATTAACATATATGTCCCAAACATATTATGCTAGTTTATGAACATTATATGCTTGCACTTAAAAATATTGTGTTTAAAAATTTGAGTTCCAAACATATAATTTTTACACCCAAACATATGAAAAACAGTCTTTTTCGTCCGTGCATACACTGAAAAAAAGCATGCCCGGTTCCAAAGATTTTGTCTTTACTTTAAAAATTTTGGTATTGATTCCGAGCCAAAGAAGCGGAGACTACAAGTAAGCATACTTTTAAGACACAATTCTCTTTTAAATTTGGGTTTTGTGTATTTGCTTCTATGAAGCAAATTTTAATTTTTCGCTTTTTCAGATTTTTTTCTTCATATGCTATCAAAGTCCTTTAAAAACGAGTTAACGACAACTTTATTTGCAAAATTAAGACTCGACTTCCAGTAGAAATTATGATATGTTTCAAGTAAGAAACGTCTTTAAAATAAAATGTTGAAAAACGTGTCCTATATTTGAACGATTTTTTGCTTTGTAGTCAAGATGCAAAAAGGCAACAAATTTAAAGACAATTTCAGTAAAATTAAAGAATTTTTCTAAATTATTAAAGTCAAGTTGACCTTAGCCCAAACATTTTTTCTTTCATGTTATTATATCCATTTTTAAGTCAAATCACTTAATTATAAAGACAATACGACTTCATTGAAAAGTTTATCGACTTTTGGGCAAGGAAAAAACTTTATATTAGAAAAATGCGTCTTCTATGCTAAGCAAAATTTGCATTCGTATTTTAAAGACATGAAATCTTTGACCTCACGACAATATTTTTTTCAATGTATGTTCCTTGTAAAATCGACACTGTTAACTCGAAAACAAATTTACCTATATTGTAATTCGTATATATCGACTTATAAATCATAAATGAAGATTGGCGAAATTTTATGCAATTTAAATCTTTCCAATATGTTTTTATTACACTGAAAAAAAGCATGCCCGGTTCCAAAGATTTTGTCTTTACTTTAAAAATTTTGGTATTGATCCCGAGCCAAAGAAGCGGAGAATACAAGTAAGGATACTTTTAAGACACAATTCTCATTTAAATGTGGGTTTTGTGTACTTGATTCTAGGAAGCAAATTTTAATTTTTTGCTTTTTCAGCTTTTTTTCTTCATATGCTATCAAAGCCCTTTAAAAACGAGTTAACTTTATTTTCTAAATTAAGACTCGACTTCGAGTAGAAACTATGCTGTTTCAAGTAAAAACGTCTTTAAAATAAAGTTTTGAAAAACATGTCCTATATTTGAACGATTTGTTGCTTTGTAGTCAAGATGCAAAAAGACAACAAATTTAAAGACAATTTCATTAAATTTAAAGAATTTTTCTGAATTATTAAATTCAAGTTGACCTTAGCCCAAACATTTTTTCTTTCATGTTATGATACCCATTTTTAATTGAAATCACTTAATTATAAGGACAATACGACTTCATTGAAAAGTTTATCGACTTTTGGAGAAGGAAGAAAATCTTTATATTAGAGAATTGTGCCTTCTATGCTAAACAAAATTCGCATTCGTATTTTAAAGACATGAAATCTTTGACCTCACGACAATATTTTTTTCGGTGTAGGTTAGGTTAGGTTAGGTGGCAGCCCGATGTATCAGGCTCACTTAGACTATTTAGTCCATTGTGATACCACATTGGTGAACTTCTCTCTTATCACTGAGTGCTGCCCGATTCCATGTTAAGCTCAATGACAAGGGACCTCATTTTTATAGGCGAGTCCGAATGGCGTTCCACATTGCAGTGAAACCACTTAGAGAAGTTTTGAAACCCTCAGAAATGTCACCAGCATTACTGAGGTGGGATAATCCACCGCTGAAAAACTTTTTGGTATTCGGTCGAAGCAGGAAGGCGGGCATGCTAACCATTGCACCACGGTGGCGTTTTTACTAACATTGTGGTCCGTCCCGGTTAACCAATTAACCAATTTAAAGTTTGAGTCTAGACATTTTGTGAAAATTTAAAAAAAAAATTCCAAATCGGTTCATATTTAAATATTTGTATATGTATATAAATAAACCTTTAGCTCCTAACAAATTTGAAGGTGTTAAGATATTGGTATACATAGTGGTGAAGGGTATAATATAGTCGGCCCCGCCCGACTTTCGACTTTCCTTACTTGTTTCACTTACAATCCAACTTACAATTTTGATTATTTCAGGAAAAGTAATCGCGAAAATAAAGTGATTTTCAACTCGAAAACCGAACATATTACACACCTTTACACAATTTCGAAAGCCATTCGAATTGAGCAGTTTGTGAACAAACCAAATTATTTGGCTTACTTCAGCTGAATATTTATGCATTCAGTTGACTACAATAATTTAAGTGCCGCCGATGGTAATGGTTTGGGCTGCCGTGAGGTCAAAAATTATATTTTCCGTATATAATCGGGACAATGTCCTAAAGACAGTATTGAAGCCTTGGACAGTCAAACATTTCCGCCGCAGACCATGAACATTCAGCACCATAGTACACAGCACGCGTCAACCAATAATTGCTTAAAAAGGAGGTTTAACGCTTGTTTTCAATGTTCACCAAAATCTCCGGATCTCAATCCGTTGAACTAGGGTATTTCTGAGAATAAGTTTGTCAATCAACATGTCGATCATTTCAAGACGGCTCTTCGCCGGGAATGTACAAAAAAACCTCAGAGCTACTTCGTGCAGCGTGTGATGGCTTTATCGGTCGTGTGAAAGTTACAAGTCATACCAAAGATAACCAATTCGAACAAATCTAAACTAATTCTAAAATTTTATGTTATTTCCGAAATTGCTTGCCTTGCTTGACAATAATATAAAAATAAACAAGTATATACGGCCGTAAGTTCGGCCAGGCCGAATCTTATGTACCCTCCACCATGGATTGCGTAGAAACTTCTACGAAAGACTGTCATCCACAATCAAATTACTTGGGTTGTGGTATCTTAAAACTTCTTAACATCGTTTTCTAAATTGTGAGTTAATCCATACGTGGTATATATGTATTAAATAAAAAAGGTATGTATAGGTAAGTCTACAAATAATTACGAATCGATATGCACTTTTGCACGGTACGTAGAGAGCCAGAATTGAAATATGGGGGTCGCTTATATGGGGGCTATATACAATTATGAACTTGATATGGACCAATTTTGTGTGATTGGGGATCGATTTATCTGAGGGCTATATATAGCTATAGACCGATATGGAACAATGTATCAAATTTCAACTGACTCGGATGAATTTTGCTCCTCCAAGAGGCTCCAAAACCAATTCTCGGGATCGGTTTATATGGTGGCTATATATGATTATGAACTGATATGGACCACTTTTGGTATGGTTGTTAAATATCATATTCTACCACCACATACCAAATTTCAACCAGATCGGATGAATTTTGCTTCTCCAAAAGGCACCGGAGGTCAAATCTGGGGATCGGTTTATATGGGAGCTATATATAATTATGGACTGATATGAACCAATTCCTGCATGGTTATTGGATACCATATACACACAAAAAAAATTTTTTCTGATTCAATCACGAAATTAATTGATCCAATTAATTTTTTAATTGAAATGTCTCCAATCACAGAAATGATAATATCAATTACCAAATTTCAACTGAATCAGATGAATTTTGGTTTTCCAAGAGGCTCCGGAGGTCAAATCTGGGGATCGGTTTATATGGGGGCTATATATAATTATGGACCGATTTCGACCAATTTTTGCACGGTCATTAGAGTCCATATACTAACACCATGTACCAAATTTCAGCCGGATCGGATGAAATTTGCTTCTCTTGGAGGCTCCGCAAGCCGAATCTGGGGATCGGTTTATATGGGGGCTATATATAATTATGGACCGATGTGGACCAATTTTTGCATGGTTGTTAGAGACCATATACTAACACCATGTACAAAATTTCAGCCGGATCGGATGAAATTTGCTTCTCTTAGAGGATCGGCAAGCCAAATTTGGGGGTCCGTTTATATGGGGGCTATACGTAAAATTGGTCCGATATGGCCCATTTGCCATACCATCCGACCTACATCAATAACAACTACTTGTGCCAAGTTTCAAGACGACAGCTTGTTTCGTTCGGAAGTTAGCGTGATTTCAACAGACCGACGGACGGACGGACATGCTCAGATCGACTCAGAATTTCACCACGATAAATAAAATTTATAGTGCATTACATTGTTGCATTACACATCAACCACCTTGTACAGCAATAATTACTACCGTATGCAGCTAATGCACAATTTTCGGGTTTTTTCCACACTTCTTCCCTATTGCCTTTTTGCACAAGTGCAAGACTATCGTGGCTTTTCGGGCTCTTTCTTCAAGCTTAAAATTCGGGATATTTTCCACCTACTGCTAATGCCACATATTCTGAGTATGTCATCACTTTTACCACTTATTTTTCTAAGGAAACCAGAAGACTGTTTATAGCAACATTCCATACAAGAAGAATTCTATTGCCTCCTCTTGGAGTGTACCTCTGTTCGCATATCTTTGGCTACTATACAGAAAAAAATTTCCGTTGTTAAACTAACGCTAAATTTAATTTAAATTTAATTTTATTGGAAAAAAATTATTTGCTTGTAGTTAAATTTTATTATTTTTGTTGAAATTTTCCACAGCTTAATGAAATCTTACTTTTTTAAGTATGTCTCAAAAATTTTATGAACTAAACGTGAGTATAAAGTTCAATGACCGTACACATAGAAGTTCAATATGAACTAAAGCAAGAGAAGATTTTCGTTCCCAAAAATAGTAAGAATGAATTACTGTATGGTTAAAATGGTCATGATTTGGCGCCAATGATTTTCTTCTTTACTTTTAGGAAATTTTTTCTTCTTTGGGATGATGTAATTTCGTGAACAGCAGTTAAAAAGTACAACATGGCATTAAAATTTCCTGGTTTTAACAACGCTTTGTGGAAATCTCAAAATGTGGAGTAAAATTTAGTTAAATTTTCTTCCTATAAAACAGTTAATTTTTTTTTTCGGTGTATACTTAAGTGAAAGCCTTTCAGACGAAGCAATAAAACGGGGAGAAACTTGTCATTGAACTAGACTGAAACTGGATTCGGACAATACTCATTTATATGAGAGTGATATGAGAGAAGTTAACCACTGTGCTATCACAATTGACTGATCCGTCTAAGTGAGCCTGAAATAACAGGCTGCCACTATATCTGTCCTAACTTAACCTTCAATATTGTCTACTGTAAAGTGATTACAACATACAGACATTAGACCAAAAGAATATCTTTGGATCAATGTAGAATTTCGCGCTCATCAAGAATATAAACATTATAATACCTCCATTCTCTGGTGATGGATATAAAAACAAAAACTAGACCATCCTGACTAAAATGACAAAATGTATAAAAATTTATTAAATTCCTAGACCATGGGTTCACTCCAATGCACATCCTTCATTGTCTCACATACACAATGTTGGAGCCAGTAATATCGTACCAAAGAAGCCTCTAGGGAATCCTACGCATCCGCCCATGTATATGCTCGTAATAGTTGAGTACAGTTGAGTGGTTCCTTTTCGTCTACCTACCTATCCCACCATTGTTACTGTCACCATAAAAATAAGTGGCCACCTTCTGACTACAACCTTTTTGTATTCAAAGCCAGAGTGTCTAATTTTCTCTGTGGCAGAAGCTGCCACAACAAAAACTTGTCGCTTAATAGACAAAGAGGACAACAAAAACAAAAAATACTAAAACGAAAATGTGAAGGAGAATGAAGGATACACATAATTTCCACAAACCGAGGAATAATCATCCCACCCGACTTTCATGACTTTTGTGGCCACATGTAGCTAAGCAATTGTCAATACCCCTCTGCCTTCTTGGTTTTCTTTGTTTTGTTTTTTCTTGTATGACTGCAGGCAACAAACCTCTTTTATGGTTTGCTTGCTTTTGTGAAACAGTTGGACGCAAAGATAAAACCAATTTTGTGGAAAATATCCTTGTGGGGACCTTTTATGCTGTGGGGTTTGCATGGTCCAAATCTATTCACCGTATTTGAATGGCGCATAGAGAAATTAAAGGAACAGTTTTCAACTCAAGATTATAAAAGCAACGTTACCGTTGTGCCACTTTAGTGGCAAATTTGCCACTTTTCTTGTGCCACTAAATGTGATACTTTTAAATTAAATTTTATGTAAGGTTAACACCATAAAGAGATGTGTTTTTAAGAATATTGAATATTGTGCACCAACGATAAACAGCTAACGTCTATTAATTCTTATTATAGTACGTAAACGGTTATGATTCAATTTTGTTGGTAAAGCGTAATCTGAATATGTCAAATTTATTGTCTCGTTAAATATCGTTTTTATGATAATTATGAAAATGCTTACGGTTTGTAGTTGAATAATTAATGATGGATCCCACACGCAAAAAAATAATTCTTTCCTCCCAAACAAACAAAGTTCGTTTCTCATTTGCTTTTCATTGAAAGGAAGTGTATTTGGAAGAAAAGTATATACTTTTTGTGATAAACGTTTATTCTTTTCCAGGATGTAAAAACAATTTCATAAAGACTAACTAAAAAAAAAAATTTCCTGGCTAATTGCATTTTCCCTCACATCTTTCTCACTTCCACGAAGTTTTTAGTTCTTAGCACCTTTTTCTGTAATACAAACAATGTAGAAGAAATTATACGATTTTATACATTTTTAATTTTTTTTACCTTTCGCCTGGACGGAGAATCGAACCGCGGACCATGCAATTTGTAAGCCAACACACTATCCACTGAGCTATGTAGCCGTTATTGTCATCAATAGACAATTACCAATATAAGCTATATTTATATAGCATAGCTTGCGGCGCCCACGAGCCGATTAAACAAAGTTTATTTAACAAAAAATACATTTAGTTGGACACCGTGGAGCAGTGGTTGCTACGTCCGACTTGCATGTCAAGGGTTCGATCCTTGCTTCGACCAAAGTTTTTTTGCTTTTTTTTTTTATATATTCCAGATATGGTCGGAAGATTCTGAAAAAAATGTTCAACATTACATTCTACTATATTAAATTTTTACTATGAACTGTAAAATGTGTCTTATTAAAGATCTAAAGTCAGAAAAGAACAGTGTGTGATATAAACGAAATGGACTGTGTTGTTGGTTCAAAAATAACTTTTTTTATTGAAAAAAATAAAAATTTTGTAACAAACGAATTTTTTGGTGATAAAAGTGTATACTTTTCGAAGCAATTCAAAAAACTCTAACAAAAGAATGATGATTCTAACGCTTTTCGGAAACGTTTGACCTCAAATATTTTCAAAATTGCACAATTTTTTCAGATTGGATTTAGCATTTTTTCCGACAAAATTTAAATGATTTGTTCCATTTTATGAATTCTTAGGCTGACGACAGAGTGGAAGCGAGAAGCGTTGCTATGATATGGCGCTATACGGCGCTATAAACCTCTGTGTGTGTTTTCTTATGGTTTTCTTATGGTCAGAGTAAATGCGAGAAAGCGAGAAAGCGTGTTGTGCAATGGTTTATAGCAAGAACTCGCTTTGTCTCTGTTTGATTTTCTTTTTGTATTTTTTGATTTTTCCGGTATTGGGCTGTATTGGGCTCATTCTTTTGACATCTTGTTTTGCATTTCCATGAAATTAATCATTTTTTGACCAATATTTGTGAGTTGTGAATAAAAAATCTAATAATAAATATTAATAAAATTTAATCTTACCTCAATGTTATTATTAATTTTTCGGCGGGGAGTATTGGGGTTTTTATAAAATTTAACCAATTTTTCTCTAGTTTATGTTCTATTTATTTTTTCAAAATGTAGTCAAATGTCTTAACTGACATCCTGGTATAATTGAAAGATTTCTCTGGGTGGTTTCTAAGTTCGCAGTACAAATTATGGAATTCCTCATTATTTTTTCTACTTTTGCTTATTTAACGAATTCCGTTCTTTTTTGTAAAAATGCGCTGAAAAAATTTCGCGACAAGAAAAATTCTTCATCGGAATCCATTTTACGTAAATAAACACCACATTACACCTGAAAAAAACTGATGTAAAAAAACAACACGCTTTGCTCCATATCGCGTTCACTCTGCCATAGTATAGCATTGCTATAGCATGAACTATTATAGCATCTAGCATCGCTTTGCTTCTCGCTCCCACTCTGTCATCAGCCTTACACTGTTTGTAACATATTTGAAACAAAAAAAGTTAAAATTACCCAATTACAAGAATAAAAAAACCGAGTTATAAAACATTGAATTAAAATAATAACTACACGAAAAGAAAAAAAACGTTTGGAAAACGTATACCGCAAACGTTTTTCTTTTGTTAGAGTTTTTTGAATTGCTTCGAAAATTTTAAACTTTTATCACCAAAAAAATTCGTTTGTTACAAAATTTTTATTTTTTCAATAAAAAAAAATATTTTTGAAATAACAACACAGTCCATTTCGTTTATATCAAACACTGTTCTTTTCTGACTTTAGGTCTTTAATAAGACACATTTTACAGTTCAATATTTAATATAGTACAATGTAATGTTGAACATTTTTTCGGAATCTTCCGAATATATCTGGAATATATGTAAAAAAAAACAAAAGCAAAAAAAAAAAAACTTTGGCCGAAGCAGGGATCGAACCCACGACCCTTGGCGTGAGAGTCGGACGTAGCTACCACTGCTCCACGGTGCCAAACTAAATGTTTGTTTCTGTTAAATAAACTTTGTTTATTCGGTTCGTGGGCGCCGCAAGCTATGCTATATAAATATAACTTATATGGATATTTATCTATTGATGACCATAACAGGTACATAGCTCAGTGGTTAGTGTGTTGGCTTACAATGTGCATGGTCCGCGGTTCGATTCTCCGTCCAGGCGAAAGGTAAAAAAAAATTTTAAAATTTATAAAATCGTATAATTTCTTCTACATTGTTGGTATTACAGGAAAAGGTGTTAAGAACTAAAAATCCTCGTGGATGTGAGAAAGATGTGAGGCACAATGCAATTAGCAAGAAAATAATGTTTTTTTTGAGCTAGTCTTTATGAAATTGTTTTTACATCCTGGAAAAGAATAAACGTTTATCACAAAAAGTATATACTTTTCTTCCAAATACACTTCCTTACAGCGAAAAGCAAATGAGAAACGAACTTTGTTTGTCCAAAATTTCGTTTGGGAGGAAAGAATTATTTTTTTGCGTGTACCCAGGAAGTTAAAATAAAGAACATCATTGGGAGTGCATCTTCTGGAAGTGCTTTTAAAATTGTGCCTTTGGAAGAACTTCCAAAATTTTTTGTGGGGTTTGGGAGCTATAGCTAAATCTGAACCGATTTCGATGGTTTTTTGTACATATAGTAAGTGCTATAGAAAACTAGATTTTACCAACTTTGAGTCAGATCGGTTGATAAATAAGGGACTTATGGCCAAATTTGGGAAAATCGGATGATACATATATATGGGAGCTATATCTAAATCTGAACCGATTTCGATGAAAGACTTGAAGGGCGATGCAGAAGATTTTTTTGTGCTAAATTTGACGACGATCGGTTAGTAAAAAAGTGCAACGTGACCCAATTTATGGAAATCGGACGATACATATATATGTTATATGGGAGCTGTATCTAAATTTGATCCGATTTTTTCCAAATTAAATAGCGTTCGTCTCTGTACCACAAAAACGCCACGTACAAAATTTCATCACAATCGGTTAATAATTGCGACCGGAATCCTGCGAACAACAAATACATGGACGGACGGACAGACGGACGGACGGACAGACGGACGGACGGACACCAAGCGCGAGATCGACTCAGGAGGTGATTTGAGTCGATCGGTATATACACGCAAAAAAATAATTCTTCCCTCCCAAACGAAATTTTAGACAAACAAAGTTCTTTTCTCATTTGCTTTTCGTTGAAAGGAAGTGTATTTAGAAGAAAAGTATATACTTTTTGTGATAAACGTTTATTCTTTTCCAGGATGTAAAAACAATTTCATAAAGACTACCTCAAAAAAATTTTTTCTAGCTAATTGCATTTTCCCTCACATCTTTTTCACTTCCACGAAGTTTTTTAGTTATTAGCACCTTTTTCTGTAATACAAACAATGTAGAAGAGATTATACGATTTTATAAATTTAAAAGTTTTTATTTACCTTTCGCCTGGACGGAGAATCGAACCGCGGACCATACAATTTGTATGCCAACACACTATCCACTGAGCTATGTAGCCGTTATTGTCATCAATAGACAATTACCCATATAAGTTATATTTATATAGCATAGCTTGCGGCGCCCACGAGCCGATTAAACAAAGTTTATTTAACAGAAAAATACATTTAGTTGGGCACCGTGGAGCAGTGGTTGCTACGTCCGACTTGCATGCCAAGGGTCGTGGGATCGATCCCTGCTTCGACCAAAGTTTTTTTTTTTTTACATATATTCCAGATATGGTCGGAAGATTCCGAAAAAATGTTCAACATTACATTCTACTATATTAAATTTTTACTATGAACTGTGAAATGTGTCTTATTAAAGACCTAAAGTCAGAAAAGAACAGTGTTTGATATAAACGAAATGGTCTGTGTTGTTGGTTCAAAAATAACTTTTTTTATTGAAAAAATAAAAATTTTGTAACAAACGAATTTTTTTGGTGGTAAAAGTGTATACTTTTCGAAGCAATTCAAAAACCTCTAACAAAAGAAAAACGTTTTCGGTACACGTTTTCCAAACGTTTTTTTTTCTTTGCGTGTATTTTATGCGGTCTAAAATCAATACTTCTGGTAGGCACATTTTTTGGAAGGTCAAAGTTATTATACCCTGACCACTATGTGGTTAAGGGTATAACAAGTAAGGAAAGTCTAAAGTCGGGCGAGGTCGACTATATTATACCCTTCACCACTATGTATACCAACATCTTAACACCTTCAAATTTGTTAGGAGCTATAAAAGGCTTATTTTCCCATATAACATACAAATATTTAAATATGAACCGATTTGGACAATTTTTATACCCTGCGCCACACTGTGGAACAGGGTATTATAAGTTAGTACATACGTTTGCAACGCCCAGAAGGAGATGAGATAGACACATGGTGTCTTTGGCAAAAATGCTCAGGGTGGGCTCCTGAGTCGATATAGTCCGTCTGTCCGTGAACACATTTTGTAAGCAAAGTCCAGGTCGCAGTTTTAGTCCAATCGACTTCAAATTTGGCACAAGCATGTGTTTTATATATATATATATATATATATATATATATATATATATATATATATATATATATATATATATATATATATATATATTTTTTTTTTTTTTTCTCCCGATATGGACTTATATGGCCCAGAATCCAGAGTTTTACCCTAATATGCTTCAAATTTTGCACAAGAAGAACAATTAGTACTATAGTCAAGTGTGCCAAATTTTATTGAAATCGGTTCAGATTTAGATATAGCTCCCATATATATCTTTCGCCCGATATGGACTAATACAGTCCCAGAAGCCAGAGTTTTACCCCAATTAGTAGTGTAGTCAAGTGTGCCAAATTTTATTGAAATTGGTTCAGATTTATACATAGCTCCCGTATATATCGTTCGCCCGATTTACACTCATATGACCACAGTGGCCAATCTTTTACTCCGATTTAATTGGAATTTTTCACAGGGAGTAGAATTAGTATTGTAGATATGCGTGCCAAATTTGGTTGAAATCGGTTTAGATTTAGATATAGCTCCCATATATAGCTTTCGCCCGATTTACACTCATATGACCACAGAGGCCAATTTTTTGCTCCAATTTAGTTGAAATTTTGCACAGGGAGTAGAATTAGCATTATAGCTATGCGGGCCAAATTTGGTTGAAATCGGTTCAGATTTAGATATATCTCCCATATATAGCTTTCGCCCGATTTACACTCATATGACCACAGAGGCCAATTTTTAACTCGGATTTAGTTGAAATTTTGCGTAGGGAGTAGAATGAGCATTTGTGTTATGCCTGGGAGCCACCGTGGTGCAATGGTTAGCATGCCCGCCTTGCATACACAAGGTCGTGGGTTCGATTCCTGCTTCGACCGAACACCAAAAAGTTTTTCAGCGGTGGATTATCCCACCTCAGTAATGCTGGTGACATTTCTGAGGGTTTCAAAACTTCTCAAAGTGGTTTCACTGCAATGTGGAACGCCGTTCGGACTCGGCGATAAAAAGGAGGTCCCTTGTCATTGAGCTTAACATGGAATCGGGCAGCACTCAGTGATAAGAGAGAAGTTCACCAATGTGGTATCACAATGGACTGAATAGTCTAAGTGAGCCTGATACATCGGGCTGCCACCTAACCTAACCTAACCTAACCTGTTATGCCTGCCAAATTTGGTTGAAATCGGTTCTGATTTAGATATAGCTCCCATATATATGTTTTTCTGATTTCGACAAAAATGGTCAAAATATCAACAATTTCTTTGTAAAATCGGCACTGCTTAGTCGAAAAGTTGTAAAAATGACACTAATTTTCCTAAACTTCTAATACATATATATCGAGCTATAAATCATAAATAAACTTTTGCGAAGTTTCCTTAAAATTGCTTCAGATTTAAATGTTTCCCATATTTTTTTTTACTAACATTGTGTTCCACCCTAGTGCATTAGCCGACTTAAATTTTGAGTCTATACACGGATGAAAAAGACTGTTTTTCATATGTTTGGCTATAAACATTATATGTTTGGAACACAAATTTTTAAACACAATATTTTTGAGTGCAAGCATATAATGTTCATAAACTAGCATAACATGTTTGGGACATATATGTTAATATGTTAGAACATATTATGTTTGGGACATAAAATGTTTTTAAATATAATATGCTTGGATGCAAACATATATTAATTTAGAAATAGCCTATAAACATATATGTGTTTAGTAGCTTGGAGCGCTATTTAACAGGGAACGATATTGAATTAAGTTGGTGGTTGTTGCTTGTTATTACAAAATTAACATTTTATTTTTCCTTGGGCAATTGATCAGCTACTTCTTTAATCCTTACAAACTGTGTGGTCCGCTGTTCGAATCCCCGTCCGGCAAAAGGTAAAATTAAAATAAAAAAATCATACAATTGAATAATTTCTTCTACAATGTTTGTATTACAGAAAAAGGTGCTAAGAACTAAAAAATCTCGTGGAAGTGAGAAAGATGTGGGGGAATATACGATTGGGCAGAAACAAAATTTTGAGCATTCAGGTCGAAAACCTATGTTGTTAGCACCTATATTACCTGTTTATTTTCATAATTCATTACGATTGTAAATATATAAATAAATAAATAAAATTTGGGCACAATATTGTTTGGGAGAATTTTTTTTAAGCATATAATATTTTTGGGTGCAAAATGCTTCCAAACATATTATATGTTCACATAATAACATATTGTTTTTTGGAAGACAACATTATTGAATTTGGATGCAAAAATACAAAATGTTTGGAAATTGACTACCCAAACATATATTGTTTAGACCAATATGCTTTCAAACATATTATATATTGGAAGAGATCAAACATATAAATGTTTGGGCAATACCCAAAAATGTATATGCTTGAAGGAAAATATGTTTGGGAGTATATGTTACAGAAGCGATTTTTAGTGAGCGTGTAGATTTTGCAGAAGTGTATATATATATATATATATATATATATATATATATATATATATATATATATATATATATATATATATATATATATATATATATATATATATATATATATATATATATATATATATATATATATATATATATATATATATATATATATATATATATATATACTCAGGAGCCCACCCTGAGCATTTTTGCCAAAGACACCATGTGTCTATCTCGTCTCCTTCTGGGTGTTGCAAACATATGCACTAATTTATAATACCCTGTTCCACAGTGTGGCGCAGGGTATAATTTATTTCATAGAACATCCATAAAAATTGTGGTCAAATTTTATAATGAGTTGACATAAATCCGCATTACTTAAAAAGCAATGACCTCATAGCAGTATTTATTTTTAACTTTTTTTTGGATAAGTTAATAAAAAGCATTTGCCACTTTTCGAAAATTCCCAACGGTAACGCTGCATAGGAGTGGACAAAATACCAAGAATAAGAATTCCTATGATATTCTGCTTTTCCATTAGGAGTCATAAAACCCGGAGCCCTGATCATTTGACAAAACAAATCGTATTACCCGTTGACTAAACACAATAAAATCGTGAACGAAGGTTTACGAAACGAAAAACATTCGTTCACAATACTACGAGCAGCAACCTTCTTCTAATCGATTTCCATTTCAAGTTAGTTCAAATGGGGTCCGTAACTTCGACCGAGTCGAATCTTAACCCTTTCACTACCGATGTCCACCTGGGAGGACATTCGAAAACGACACCAAACTCTATTTCTCCATTTAGTTTCGATTTATTTCTCGATGTTGTTTTAAAGTAAAGGTTTTAATCGAAATAAGCTATAAATAATTTCCATATTGGTGAGCACTAAAATGCATTTTTATAAACTTCTTTAGTAATAAACGAAAAATACGAAATTTGAAGTCCATTTTTCTAATGTATGTCTCTAGTAAATGGACATTCGTACAAAAACTATAGCTGATATTTTTTCCTGTTCTTTTTTCTCACACTTCGATAGATATAATAGGTCAAATAGCGCTTATTTTCATAGAGCTATTTGGTTACAATTCAAGAATCAAGTTTCCAGAACAAACTCATATAGCTCTTGAAGTAGTTGAGGTAGGTCCTCAGAATTACAATTTTTATTCTACATGCTGTTAATACAAGAACAAACAGAAGAATTTAAGTTTGTAACATTAGGTTTATTTCGGTAGTGAAAGGGTTAAATACCCATCACAACTCAGCAAAAAAATTGGAAGTTGTTCCACAAACATTTCTCTTAAAGCACGTCCCGGAATCCCCCATCAAATTTGTTCCACTTCCGATGCAGTCCCTTTGGACAAGTCCATAAACATATCGATTATTTTTCACGTCCGATGCATTCCTTTTGGACAAGTCTTGGAAAGTACGAAGCTAGGCCGTTTTAAGTGAACATTTAATTTTTAGACAATAAAATTTCGCAAATAATAATAGAAAATTAATAAGAAAGTAAAAATAATAAAAAAAAATAAAAATCATCCCCGCTGCGATTTGAACCTGTGCCATTTGACTTTTTCACGTCCATGGAAGCTCTTTTGAGAAGGTTAATAATTTTTAACATTTTGTTGATTTTTAATGGGGAAAAAATATATTTATACAAAAATATATGCCGGAAAAAAAATAAAAACGACGTATAACATAAACCAAATATTTTCTTTTTTAAATATTTATTAACAAATTGCCGCTGGTGAGATTTGAACCATCGTTCTTTATTTTTTCATACATAATAATCATGAACATCTCAGGAAGTAGTTAAAATGTCATGCCGTTGTGTCATATTAAGTTCTTATCACAAACACTTGAATAGACGTTTTTATGCATTGTGTTCAATGGCATTTGTGGCTGAGTGTGCTAAGTCGTTCTGTTATGATGCCAACAGACCCAGGTTCAACCCCCGGTGGAAGCGAAGAAGTTTTTCAATTTATAAAAATTAGATAATAATAAAATAAAAGTGTAACAAAAAATACTACTAAAAATAAAAAAAAACGAAATTGGAAAAAATTTTGTTTTTTAGTCTTTTTTTAATTTCTTCATCCAGCCGCCGTGGTGCAAGGGTTAGCGTGCCCGCCTTGCATACACAAGGTCGTGGGTTCGATTCCTGCTTCGACCGAACACCAAAATGTTTTTCAGCGGTGGATTATCCCACCTCAGTAATTTCAAAGCTTCTCTAAGTGGTTTCACTGCAATGTGGAACGCCGTTCGGACTCGGCTATAAAAAGGAGGTCCCTTGTCGTTGAGCTTAGCATGGAATCGGGCAGCACTCAGTGATAAGAGAGAAGTTCACCAATGTGGTATCACAATGGACTGAATAGTCTAAGTGAGCCTGATACATCGGGCTGCCACCTAACCTAACCTAACCTTCATCCAAAGTAACTTCTAAAGCAATGCAAAGGATCCAAAAATGGCAAGCCCATGTAAAATTCATTGGAGATGATCCAAGTTTGCACTACTTCCGGATCACAAATTGGGGATCCAAACAACTTTTGTGGAAGCTCTTGTTTCGCTGGGAATGTATCAAGTATAATAGTTTCATCAGTAAACCCCTCGGCGTTCAAATTTCAGCTGAATTTGATAAATATACTCCCTCAAAATGATCGGTTACTACATAAGTTTATATAAGAATAATTTTTGTTTGAGTATTATAGGAATCTTAAACTTCTCGTCTAATACTGGGTTCAAATTAACGCCTAGTTCAAAGAGCACGTTTTTGTACGAAAAACTGTTATACTCCATATAAACAAGTTTGCGAGGAATAACTGCGAAATTTGTTCAGCTTTGTCGATGCTACTCTAGAATTTTTGTATGCACGCACAGAAAATCCATGTTTGGACATGGTTGCCGCATCCATTTAATGCTTATCTAGAGCATGTAATTGCTGCGAAAACCATGTATTTTGTCTTTGTAAAAATAGTTTTCGAGCGGAGAAAAATGTATGGTGGCAATAAGCATTTGAATGGTTCTCAAATACCGCAAACATGTTCTATCATTTAAATGATAGAATTTGAGACCATTAAATGGTCGGGAAAATCATGTACCTGACCATTCAATGTTTTTACTTTTTTACAGGGAAAAAAGTATTTTTATAGGTTAAGTATAGACATGTCTAGAACCATTACATGGCCATAAAGACCATTTTTTCGAGACCATTTAATTTTTTAACTTTTTTGCAGCGAAAAGAATTTTATAGAAACATTGAGCAGGTACACACGATTTTCATTTTGCGCGTCAGTCGTGTGTTGAATGTTTCTTGGAATGGACGGAGAATACGGATTTACTGTGTTTTGTGTTAATTTATTTATTCAGAAGTGGCTCGTGGTTTTATGTGAACACAAAAAAGGAAAGTGTAATTGAAACAAGTATATACGGCCGTAAGTTCGGCCAGGCCGAAGCTTATGTACCCTCCATCATGGATTGCGTAGAAACTTCTTCTAAACACTGCCATCCACAATCGAATTACTTAAGTTGCGGTAACGATGGTAAGGTATCTTAAAACCTCCTAACACCATCTTCTAAATTGTATGTAAGTCCATACGTGGTATATATTAAATCAAAAAAGATCGATCCAATACGTATATAATTCAGTTTGACAAAGTAGACATAAAATTTTGACAAAATTTTCTACAGAAATAAAATTTTAACAAAATTTTCTATAGAAATAAAATTTTCACAAAATTTTCTATAGAAATAAAAATTTTGACAAAATTTTCTATAGAAAGAAAATTTTAACAAAATTTTCTCTAGAAATAAAATTTTGACAAAATTTTCTATAGAAATAAAATTTTGACAAAATTTTCTATAGAAATAAAATTTTGGTAGATTATTTTTGGCTCTAGTGGCTACCATGATTATGAACAGATATGGACCAATTTTTGAGTGATTGGACCAATTTTGGTATGGTTGTTAGCGACCATATAAAGGGTGATTCTTTTGAGGTTAGGATTTTCATGCATTATTATTTGACAGATCACGTGGGATTTCAGACATGGTGTCAAAGAGAAAGATGCTCAGTATGCTTTGACATTTCATCATGAATAGACTTACTAACGAGCAACGCTTGCAAATCATTGAATTTTATTACCAAAATCAGTGTTCGGTTCGAAATGTGTTTCGCGCTTTACGTCCGATTTATGGTCTACATAATCGACCAAGTGAGCAAACAATTAATGCGATTGTGACCAAGTTTCGCACTCAGTTTACTTTATTGGACATTAAACCAACCACACGAATGCGTACAGTGCGTACAGAAGAGAATATTGCGTCTGTTTCTGAGAGTGTTGCTGAAGACCGTGAAATGTCGATTCGTCGCCGTTCGCAGCAATTGGGTTTGTGTTATTCGACCACATGGAAGATTTTACGCAAAGATCTTGGTGTAAAACCGTATAAAATACAGCTCGTGCAAGAACTGAAGCCGAACGATCTGCCACAACGTCGAATTTTCAGTGAATGGGCCCTAGAAAAGTTGGCAGAAAATCCGCTTTTTTATCGACAAATTTTGTTCAGCGATGAGGCTCATTTCTGGTTGAATGGCTACGTAAATAAGCAAAATTGCCGCATTTGGAGTGAAGAGCAACCAGAAGCCGTTCAAGAACTGCCCATGCATCCCGAAAAATGCACTGTTTGGTGTGGTTTGTACGCTGGTGGAATCATTGGACCGTATTTTTTCAAAGATGCTGTTGGACGCAACGTTACGGTGAATGGCGATCGCTATCGTTCGATGCTAACAAACTTTTTGTTGCCAAAAATGGAAGAACTGAACTTGGTTGACATGTGGTTTCAACAAGATGGCGCTACATGCCACACAGCTCGCGATTCTATGGCCATTTTGAGGGAAAACTTCGGAGAACAATTCATCTCAAGAAATGGACCGGTAAGTTGGCCACCAAGATCATGCGATTTGACGCCTTTAGACTATTTTTTGTGGGGCTACGTCAAGTCTAAAGTCTACAGAAATAAGCCAGCAACTATTCCAGCTTTGGAAGACAACATTTCCGAAGAAATTCGGGCTATTCCGGCCGAAATGCTCGAAAAAGTTGCCCAAAATTGGACTTTCCGAATGGACCACCTAAGACGCAGCCGCGGTCAACATTTAAATGAAATTATCTTCAAAAAGTAAATGTCATGGACCAATCTAACGTTTCAAATAAAGAACCGATGAGATTTTGCAAATTTTATGCGTTTTTTTTTTTTTAAAAAAGTTATCAAGCTCTTAACAAATCACCCTTTACTAACACCACGTTCCTAATTTGAACCGGATCGGATGAATTTTGCTCCTCCAAGAGGCTCCGGAGGTCAAATCTGGACCAATTCTGGCACGGTTGTTAAAAATCATATACTAACACCATGTTCCAAATTACAACCGGATTGGATGAAATTTGCTTCTCTTGGAGACTTCGCAAGCCAAATCTGGGGATCGGTTTATATGGGGGCTATATATAATTATGAACCGATGTGGACCAATTTTTGTATGGTTGTTAGAGACCATATACCAATACCATGTACCAAATTTCAGGCGGATCGGATGAAATTTGCTTCTCTTTGAGGCTCCGCAACCCAAATCTGGGGATCGGTTTATATGGGCGCTATATATAATTATGGACCGATGTGGACCAATTTTTGCACGGTTGTTAGAGACCATATACCAATACCATGTACCAAATTTCAGCCGGATCGGATGTAATTTGCTTCTCTTTGAGGCTTCGCAAGCCAAATCTGGAGATCGGTTTATATGGGGTCTATATATAATTATGGACCGATACGGACCAATTTTTGCATGGTTGTCAGAGACCATATACCAACATAATGTACCAAATTTCAGCCGGATCGGATGAAATTTGCTTCTCTTTGAAGCTCCGCAAGCCAAATCTGGGGATTGGTTTATATGGGGGCTATATATAATTATGGACCGATGTGGACCAATTTTTGCACGATTGTTAGAGACCATATACCAACATCATGTACCAAATTTCAGCCGGATCGGATGAAATTGGCTTCTCTTTGAGGCTCCGCAAGCCAAATCTGGGGATCGGTTTATATGGGGGCTATATATAATTATGGACCGATGTGGACCAATTTTTGCATGGTTGTTAGAGACCATATACCAACACCATGTACCAAATTTCAGCCGGATCGGATGAAACTTGCTTCTCTTTTAGGCTCCGCAAGCCAAATCTGTGGATCGGTTTATATGGGGGCTATATATAATTATGGACCGATGTGGACCAATTTTTGCATGGTTGTTAGAGACCATATAACAAAACCATATACCAAATTTCAGCCGGATCGGATGAAATATGCTTCTGTAGACCGATATGGCCCATTTTCAATACCATCCGACCTACATCAATAGCAACTACTTGTGCCAAGTTTCAAGTCGATAGCTTGTTTCGTTCGGAAGTTAGCGTGATTTCAACAGACGGACGGACGGACGGACATGCTTAGATCGACTCAGAATTTCACCACGACCCAGAATATATATACTTTATGGGGTCTTAGAGCAATATTTCGATGTGTTACAAACGGAATGACAAAGTTAATATACCCCCATCCTATGATGGAGGGTATAAAAATGTACCTGTTTTTTGTTCTGCATTTTGCTATATGGATCATTTATTTTTATTTGCAGTTACATGATGTCTGCGTTTGTACATTTGATGGGCACGATGTAAATATGGAGTGTGTAAAAATATATATTTGCTTGAACGGCATTATAAATACAAATAAACAATGAATTAGTTTATAAATAAATAAAAACAAACAAATAAAGTTAATTTTGTGTTTTCTTTTCTCAGGTGGCGTCCTTTTTTCGACGATGAAAAAAGTTTTTTCATAAAGATCAAAACATTTTAGGTTGTGACCATGTTCTTTTAACTAGGAGAAAAACATTATTAATGAATACCATAACATTTTAAATCGTGACCATTGTCTTTTCATTCAAACAAAATTCTTTTTATCAATATAACAATATTTTAGATGCGGACACTTATATTTTTCTTAGAACCGTGTTCACGGAGCCAACATGGTTGCAGTTTAAAATGTTACATGGTCGCCGCAAAAATAGCTGCTATCATATTATTTTGCTCTTCGAATATGATTGTGACAATCACGTTTCTTCTCTGCGTGTGGAAAAATAGGTGGGCATATTATTTCGCACAAATAAGTTAACAACCCTGCGTTTGGGAATCTAAACGCAAAAAATATTTCGTTCGTACCAAACGAAATTTTGGACAAAAAACCATCGTTTACCATTTGCATTACGCTGTAAGGAAATTGGTTTGGATATTATATAGTTTTGATAAACGTTGATTCTTTTACAGACAATATTTTTTTTATTGTCTGGCTTATAGCATCTTCATTCACATCTTTTTCTCGGAACATTTCGAAAGGTTGTTCTGTATTACATTAAAGGTGTGCGCGTGAGTGAAATTTTACTTACGAGGAAATATTTGTACTCACTCACATGTTGTGACATGTGGGTAGTAATTCACACTCACGCATATTCACGAATGGAAAGTCATACCCACGCATGCTCATGCACGAACAACGTTTAAAGCCTCACGCTCACGCACGATTCACGCAATAAGCGTGATTCACGAAAGTTTTCGGTACACGAAATTTCCCATGATTCTCGAAAATCTCTCGTGACTCACGACAATATTCGTGATTCACGAAAATGTTCGTGAAACGACAATTCGCATGATTTACGAAAATTCTCATGTTTCAATACAAATCTCATGACTAACGGCGGAACCATTGGCAAAATATAAAAACTAAAATATGGCTCTCCACCACCAAACCATCGAATAATGAACGCTATTGAACTCTTAAGCGTGATCAAGAGTTTGTTCGTGAGTGTGAGCTTTTTAGCATGCTTTTATTTTACCGTGAGTGTGAATTTTATTGTGATTTCGAAGAAATTTTCCTCACGCACATTAACGAACAGAATTAGATTTTCACTCCCGCTCACGCACGACACAGTTTTGTTTAGTCCCATTAACAAGATTTAGTTTAATTTTCATTCACGAATCACGTTATTCACCTCTACATTACATACTATTAAATTTTTACCAGCAAACCTCAAAATGTGTAGAGTTGGAAAAGGCCAGAGCTTAATATAAACGAAATGGAAAATGATTTTGGAAAAACGTTATTTTTATTCCAAAAATAAAAAAATTGTAAGAAAATAAATTGAAATGTAGATTCTGTTACCGCCATTACACGAATTAGCACGATAAGAAAAATCGACGCATTTTACTAGTTTCGGTTAAGTGCACCTACACAGAAAAAAATTTCTGTAGTTAAAATAACGCAAATTTAACTTATTTTTATGGTAAAAAAAATTATTTGCCATATATATTTTATGAACTAAACGTGGGTATAAAGTTAAATGGCCGTACACATTAGTTCAATATGAACTAAAGTAAAAGAAAAGTAAGATTGACCTACTGTATGGTTAAATGGTCATGATTTGGCGCCAATGATTTTCTTCTTTACTTTTAGTTCATTTTTTCTTCTGTGGATGGGATGTAATTCCGTGAACTACAGTTAAAAAGTACAACAGGGCATTAAATTTCCTGATTTTAGCAACGCTTTGTGGAAATCTCAAAATGTGAAGTACAATTTAGTTCAATTTTCGCACGAGTTAGTTCATTCTTACGATAAAACGATTTAATTTTTTTCGGTGTACTATAGCTTCAGTTAGTTAAACCCCTCGTATATGAGGGCCACATCAAACACATACCGATATAAACGAAATTTGAAACCTAAATAGCCTATAGATTTCTAATATCAGGCACACGTCGCCGAAGAATTCAGGCGAATTTGAAGAAATTCGGCTAAAAATTGCGATGTCTAGAAGCGAAGAAGTCAAACTGAGAGATCAATCTATATGGGAGCTATACCAAGACACCAATTTCAAAAAAAAAAAAAACCAAACTGTTTCAAGCCCATGTTAAATTCATCGCTTCTGCGCCAATTTTGCACCACTTCCGGATGCAAAAAGAACATTTTCACTACTCTTTTGGCGACGTTTTTTTGATGGGTAGTTCCACATCCACCTTCACTAAACGAGCATTTGCAGTGTTCGTTATTATTTCAAAAGCAAGTGAGTAAAGCAGAAAGTCGGGCGGGGCCGACTATATCATACCCTAAACCACCCCTACTGAATTAGTAAACATTGTTTGTGGGGTATCAATGGTATAGGTTTGGGGAAAAACCGCATTTCCACATTTAAGCACATTAAGGGGTACATGGTAGTTTTATCACAATCTGAACAGAAATGTCTGATATTAGGAGCTATAGTTGATTCTGAAACTACAGTGTTAGTATGTCACTAATATTGAGTCCATTATTAAAAAAAGATGAAATCGCTCAATTAGTGTGGGTAATAAAGACAAATTTCTGAAAATAGGATAATAAATAAGAGTATTATGGCCAAATTTGGGAAAATCGATCGATGCATATATATGGGAGCTATATCTAAATCTGAATCGATTTCGATGATATGTCCCAGATTTGGTTGATACCACAGAAGATTACCTTGTGCTAAATTAGAGTAAGATCGGGTACTAAATAAGGGTTTTATGGCCAAATTTCTGAAAATCGGGCGATACATATATATGGGAGCTATAGCTAAATCTGAACCGATTTCTATGAGTTTTTGCACATATAGTAAGTACTATAGAAAATTAGATTTGGCCAGATGGGTTGATTAATAAGGGACTTATGGCCAAATTTGGGAAAATCGGGCGAAACATTTCGATAAAATTTGGCACACCCCAGCAAAAAAAGCGTCGCCAAAAAAGTAATTAAAATGTTCTTTTTGGATCCGGAAGTGGTGCAAAATTGACGCAGAATCGATGAATTTAACATGGGCTTGTCATAGGACGGAAGTCCTCCATTTCAACAGCCGTTGCACTGAATTTCCATCACTTCTTTAGGTGTGATCCGAATTCAATGTTTTGGATGTAAATTAAAAAATTTTGTGATATTTTGTCAAATAAATAATTTTTATATTTTTTTATAAATTTTAATGGATTCTAACGCTTGTCGGAAACGTTTATACTCAAACATTTTCAAAAATTCACAATTTTTTCAGATTGGATTTAGCATTTTTTTTCGACAAAATTTTAATGATTTGTAACATTTTATGAATTCTTACTCTGTTTTTAACTTATTTGAAGCAAAAAAGGTTCAAATTACCAATTAAAAGTATGAAAAAACCAAGTTATAAAAAACTGAATTAAAAGAACTTCCTGGGTAGTTAAAATAAATAACATCATTGGGAGTGCATCTTGTGGAACTGCTTTTAAAGTTGTTCCTTTGGAAGAACTTCCAATTTTTTTTTTGCTGGGACTTAAATGGTGGTCTACTGGATTACTTTGTGGCAAATTTGACGCCGATCGGTTAGTAAATGAACGCAACCTGACCCCATTTATCGGGCGATACATATATATGAGAGCTATATCTAAATTGATCCGATTTTTTCCAAATTCAATAGCGTTCGTCCTCGTACCAAAAAAACCCACATACCAAATTTTATCAAAATGCAAACAACAAATACATGGGCGGACGGACACCAAGCGCTAGATCGACTCAGGAGGTGATGCTGAGTCGATCGGTATATATTTTTTGGGGTCTAAAATCAATATTTCTGGTAGGCACATTTTTTGGCAGATCAAAGTTATTATACCCCGACCACTATGTGCTTTAGGGTATAAAAAAAAAACATAACATAACTTTTATACCATCCACCGTAACATTAGGGTATAGTAACTTTGTCATATTGGTCTCAGACCCCATTAAGTATATATACTGTGGGTCGTGGTGAAATTATGAGTCCAACTTTGTATAAGTACTTTTTATTTATGTAGGTCGAATAGTATACCCCCATATAAGCCGATCGCCGGAAAAAAATTGGTCCATATAGGTTCTTATTAACCGATCCCCTGATATGATCTCCGGAACCGCTTGGAGGATTAAATTTCAGCCGATTCGGTTGAAATTCGGTACGTACACTGGTAGAAAAAAGGCGGTACGTGGCCATAACCGTTTGGTATTAATAGATTGGTTCACGTTACCTGTTAATTTTGATACCACTTTATATCAAATCATTTACATCCAGTATTATTATGGCATTAACTATCAAACGATAACGATATGTAGCCGTTGCTGAAAACTAGTTGACCGCCTTGCTAGTTTATTTTTTCACATAATGCTAACGACAATGTTTGTAGGAAAAAAATTACAACCAAAGAAAATAATTCTGTGAATATAGCGAAGTACCTATATAGCATAGTATTTTTTTTATCATTATTAACCCTTGTGTATGTGATAACACTGGAAGCGATACCAGCGTGATGAGGTCCCGTGGGACCTACAATAAAAAAAGGATGGTAGAGAGGTTATCCCTACGATATTTTTCGATCATTTACTGTAGGTGGACTCTTCTATAATGCACAAATTGCATATATAACCATTTGGTTGTAAATATAGAGTTTTATTTGATTTTTAATAGGATACAGATAATGTTAAAATTTTTGATTAGTAAACTAGTGGCCCTGATGTTTGACGCAGGCGTGGTACCTATAAGTATCCTTATACGTACCAAGCACCAATATATTGTTTTTGTAGTTGAATGTTCTTAACAAATTGGATTTTTGAAGGAAAAACAATACAATTTTTTTTAGTGGCGTTCGTTTTGCTCGCAGTATTATGTGCACAGTGGTTGTTTCAAACTTGCTCCAAATTGAGGCACATCTTGCCAAATTCCAGGAGCCGATAGGTCTGGAAAATGTATAGAAATATAAAAACTTATTTCGACCACGATTTCCATGAAGTTCAAATAACTTTTTTGCACTTTTACTCTCACTATATTGGATATATCAACGGAAGACATAAAATTATGTACTACCAAGCAACGAAACCAATGGAAACTTCAAAAATGACAAATTCTTCCAAATAACGGTATTTTATTAATTGTTCCAAATACGAAAATCGCAATATCTTTACACTGCTTTTTAAACTGTGCTAAAACCACTAATGTAATTAGTAATAGGTCCCATTGGACCTCATCATGCAGAATCGCACTAAACTTTTTCAAATACTTATAAAAACCGATTTAATGATTCAATCACATAAAAATTTTAAGTTTTCAACTTAAAACACTTCAGTACAAGAAGTCATAAACCATCAAGCTGAAATTCATATAGAAGATAAAGTTATGTATGAATAAAAATCAAAAAGGTCCAGCGGGACCTCATCACGCACAGAAGGGTTAATGCATATTTACTAATGCTAACATTATTTCATTAGATCTATCTGTGACATATACAATCCTTCCACAACAGACAAATATGTTAGATGATTGCAGTGCCTGCGATGCGACATTAAGCTGAATTGGTACAAAAGCTTTTCATGGAAAAATGATGAGGTGTATGTACTTATGATATGTATTAAATGCATTAAAAAACAGTATTTAAATGCATTAAAGAAAAAAATATTTGTTACGTGTGTTTTATTAAACTAAATATGTATTACAACAATAAATGCCGGGTTTGTATTAAACCCAATACCGTTTTGGTATTATTTGGTAATACCGCACAGTTTATACATCAATACGTTAATGCACCGAAAAAAAGTGAACTGTTTTATAGAAAGAATGAACTACCACGCACGAAAATTTAACTAAATTTTACTCCTCATTTTGAGATTTCCACAAAGCGTTGTTAAAACCAGGAAATTTTAATGCCCTGTTGTACTTTTTAACTACAGTTCACGAAATTACATCATCTCATAGATAAAAAAATTAACTAAAAGTAAAGAAGAAAATCATTGGCGCCAAATCATGACCATTTTAACCATACAGTAGTTCATTCTTACTATTTTTGGGAATCGTACGAAAATGTTCATTTGTTTTAGTTCATATTGAACTTATGTGTACGGTCACTGAACTTTATACTCAAGTTTAGTTCATAAAATTTTTGAGGCATACTTAAAAAAAAGTAAGATTTCATTAAGCTGTGTAAAATTGTGATAAAAATAATAAAATTTAACTACAAGCAAATAATTTTTTTCCAATAAAAATAAGTTAAATTTAGCGTTAGTTTAACTACGGCAATTTTTTTCTGTGTGGTATAAATATTAATACCGCTTAGGAATTATTTTCAATACCATATTGGTACTTTTATGCTTTGTGTGCCGCCTGCACCGTTCGGTATTGATATTGTACCACACGGGGTTGGCTAAATATCAATAACGTACGGTATCGATTTGAGCCCGATGTTTATCACCCTCTATGCTATGATTATCATTAGCGATTTTGTCGCTAGACACCAATTCGATGTAACGTTATATGAAATTTGCAATGAAAGTTAGAAGTTCAATAGCAAATAAAGGGTGATACGGTCAAAATTTGGTCAATATAAACTTGACGTATTTCTTTCAATTTTGCATTTAAAAAACCTGAACAACCCTCATTTTGAAGGTGTGTGTGTGTGTAGAATGTTGCTCCTATTTTGACACTCTTCAGTTGTCAAAATGCCGTCCAAGCAAAAAGAGCAGCGTATCAAAACTTTGCTCGCGCATCGCGAAAATCCGAGCTACTCGCACGCAAAGCTGGCAAAATCGCTAAAAGTTGCCAAATCAACCGTTACAAATGTAATTAAAGTGTTTGGGGAACGTTTGTCGACAGCCAAGAAGTCTGGATCGGGGGGAAATCGAAAACCGGAAGCCGCTGAGACGACAAAGAGAGTTGCCGGTAGTTTCAAGCGAAACCCTAACCTCTCTCTTCGAGATGCCGCAAATAAGCTGGGTGTATCGTCTACAACCGTGCATCGAGCCAAAAAAACGAGCCGGACTATCGACTTACAAGAAGGTAGTGACTCCAAATCGCGATGATAAACAAAATACGACGGCCAAAGCGCGATCCCGGAGGCTGTACACGACGATGCTGACGAAGTTTGACTACGTGGTAATGGACGACGAAACCTACGTCAAAGCCGACTACAAGCAGCTTCCGGGACAGGAGTTTTATACGGCAAAAGGAAGGGGAAAGGTAGCAGATATTTTCAAGCACATAAAACTGTCAAAGTTCGCAAAGAAATATCTGGTTTGGCAAGCCATCTGTACCTGTGGCTTGAAAAGCAGCATTTTCATAGCTTCCGGGACTGTCAACTAAGAAATTTACGTGAAAGAGTGTTTGAATAAACGTCTGCTGCCTTTCCTGAAGAAACACGGTTGTTCCGTACTGTTTTGGCCGGATTTGGCATCTTACCATTACGGTAAAAAGGCCATGGAGTGGTACGCCGCCAACAACGTGCAGGTGGTACCCAAGGACAAGAACCCTCCCAACACGCCAGAGCTCCGCCCAATTGAGAAATACTGGGCTATTGTCAAGCGGAACCTAAAGAAGACCAAAAAACTGCTAAGGACGAGCAGCAGTTCAAGGCAAACTGTCTTTCTGCAGCGAAGAAGGTGGACAAGGTGGGTGTACAAAATCTGATGGCAGGTGTCAAGCGTGAGGCCCGGTAATTTGGATTTGGAAAAGCGAAAGCCTAACTGAATATTTTTCCTGAATTTTATACTAATTGAACTTGAAAAAGAAATTTAATTTGATTTTTTAAATAAACGATTTCACCGATTTACACGCGTTTTACCTTGACCAAATTTTGACCGTATCGCCCTTTGGTTATAAGTGCATTGTACATAATTTACATTTTTTTCGCTGAAGAGTATACAGGCTCATTACAGTTTCGTTGTGAATAATAAATATAGATTGTGGGTGAGTTACATTTATGTTCATTTTATGTATTCAGAAGAAATTTAGTACAAATTTTTAATCTTTAGTGAAAAATGCCTCGAGGCAGTGAACTTTCAGAGGAAGAACGCGGAAAAATTATGGGAATGGACCTAGCTGGCAAAAAAAATTGCAGAAATTGCATCGGCGACAAATCGACACCGCAATACGATTAGCAATTTGTTAGAAAAACCCACAAACTATGGTTGTGCTAAACGCAGTGGGCGCATTCTAACCGTTGACCAAAGGACAAAGCGACATATTCGCCTACTTGCTGCCAATGAAAATATGAGGCGCAGAGAAATAAAAGTAGAATTAGGTCTGAATGTGACTAGACAACGAATTCAGCAAATTATCAAGCACGATATAGGACTAAAATACGAAAATAAAATGCCTAAACCGCGGTTAACGCAACACCATAAAAATGCTCGTATTTCTTTTGCTGAAAAATACAAGTTTTGGGACGAAGAGTTCGAAACGGTTATATTTAGCGGTAAAAAGAAATTCAATTTGGATGGTCCTGATGGCCATCAAAAATATTGGCGAGATTCTCGGTACCCTTGTCAATCTTGCTATAAACGCACCCACGGGGGTGGATCTCTTATGGTATGGCAGCTTTTGAAACACGAGGAAAATCTAAAATATGTTTCGTCTCCACTAAAATGAAAGTACAGATATATGTCTATTTATGGGAGAACAATTTAATAGATTTTGCAGATGAGTTATATGGTGAAGTTTGGAGTTCCAACAAGATAATGCTCCCATCCATGTTGCACGCCTCACAAAAAACTTTTTTCAGTCTCGTGATATACATTTACCTGGCCAGCTCTAAGTCCCGATCTAAATCCTATAGAAGATCTCTGGGGCAATATACAACACCCAAAGAACTGAAGTCTGCATTTACGGCAGAATGGCAAAAAATCGATATGGCAACTCTGAAAAACTTGGTATGTTCTATGCCTCACCGATTACAGCAAGTTCTAATATAAAATATAATATAAATATAATTTTGCACATATAAATATTTTCTATGACTAAAAATTTAAATATGTATTTGCTGTCAAAGCAAACGTTAAGTAAAGATTTAGTTTATGTATTTTAGTAACGTACACAAATTAAGCATAAAGATTTACTAAATTCGTATTTCTTACAAAATAGTTTCTTTAAATCTGTAAATTTTACTACAAATGCATCCATCATGAACTTCCTATGTCACTAAAGACATTCTTGCAATTTTGAACTCCAGTTTTGCCTTCAAATTACAAAATTTTATTTAACAAGTGAAAAATAAATTATTTATGTCTAATAAATTTTCATGAATTTGTCGAAAAATATTTACTTATTATTGTGATATCGGCGGGATGCCAGCGTTTGTATTTAATACTGTTTAGTTTAAATTTTCTAAAAATATTCAAAATTTTCTAAAATCAACCAATGTTTTCTTCCTGGTGAGTTCACTGTTTTTTCAGTGTGGCCCGGAAGTACCCGAGTCTTGAGAAATAAATTAATGAAAATTTTGCTATATCTCTGCCATTTATGTCTCAATTTGAACAAATGTTGTTGTAAAGCTGACCCCAAGTGCTATTAACCACAACAAATATCTATGAAAGTTTTTAGATATAACAGCAAATTTAAATTGTTTACCCTAATTTTGTGAAAAATTGTATGTAACATAAAAGTCCTTCGATTATGACCTATACTTTTTCCTCCTGTATATCAAAGACCATCTTCTGCCCTTTCATTTAAGGTATAATTTGTAACAAAAGCTTAATATTGATTTTTGGCCCGTTGAGAAAATTATGTAGTTGTTGTACGCACTTATTATTGCTATTTACTATTTGTTTAACTTATTTTGATACAACCGTATATATGGCCTACGGCCGGTGTTTGAGACTTTCTTCTATGGACAAAGTCCAAAGTGAGCTAACGCGAAAGTACACACACAAAAAATTCTGATTCAATCACGAAATTAATTGATCAACTAAATAATTGAAAGCTCTTCAATCATGAAAATGATAGTATCAATCACAGATTAATTGGACTTAATACACTGCCTGATAGGCGATTTTGCAAAAACTATTGGCGCGAAGTATAATGACTATTGTATGAGCTGTCATGATGCGGAGGAAAAAGAATCAATTAAACACCTCTTGTGTGAGTGTCCTGCATTTTGTGTAAAGCGCAAGCAACTTTTAGGAGCATATAGCTTCAGATTACTGGCGGATCTGGAAAACGTTAACTTAAGCAGTCTGCTAATGTTTTTGGAACAATCTGGTTGGTTCAACAAAGAAAAATAATCAAGAAGGTTCAGCGGTTAAAACTAGAAGTGCCCATATGTAATAGGTACTTTTAGTTAATGTGGTATCACAATGGACTGAATAGTCTAAGTGAGCCTGAATCTTAATCGGGCTGCCACTTTAACCTAACATAACCTAACCTAATACACTTGCTTGAAAAACTAAATGACTTCTTCGACAAAAAACCATGAGTTCCAGTTTTGACCGAACACCAAAAAGTTTTTTCAGCGGTGGTTTATCCTCTCTCAGAAAATCCGGTTACATTTCTAAGTGTTTCAAAACTTCTTTAAGTATGAAAGCTGAGTGTTCGGATTCGGCTTTAAGAAGAAACCCCCTTATGAATGAGCTTCCCAGCAAAATAGCCTCGCCAAAAAAGTGGTGAAAATTTTCTTTTTGGATCCGGAAGTGGTGTAAAATCGGCGCAGAAGCAATGAATTCAAAATGGGCTTGTGCTATGACGTTTCTCACAAGCGTTAGAATGCATTAAAAATCATAAAAATTATTTATTTGACAAAATATCACAACATTTTTTTAATTCATAAGCAAAATACTCTATTCGGATTACACCTTAACCCTGGACAGTCATCCTTCGTCAAAATGACGACACGTAATTTCATTTTCGATTTAAAATGCATTTTGGTCGATTTGGAAATGATAAATTTAAGTTATACCAATACAACCATTTTATGAATTTTTATCTTATAGTAATTAAAAACAAATTGAATGAGGAAATAAACTCAATTTTGATTCTCATTTTTGCTCACGATGCAAATTATAGCGTCTTACAATAAGCCGTAGTCAAAATGACGGAAGTTGACGTTAGGTTAGGTTAGGTTAGGTGGCAGCCCGATGTATCAGGCTCACTTAGACTATTCAGTCCATTGTGATACCACATTGGTGAACTTCTCTCTTATCACTGAGTGCTGCCCGATTCCATGTTAAGCTCAATGACAAGGGACCTCCTTTTTATAGCCGAGTCCGAATGGCGTTCCAAATTGCACTGAAACCACTTAGAGAAGCTTTGAAACCCTCAGAAATGTCACCAGCATTACTGAGGTGGGATAATCCACCGCTGAAAAACATTTTGGTGTTCGGTCGAAGCAGGAATCGAACCCACGACCTTGTGTATGCAAGGCGGACATGCTAACCACTGCACCACGGTGGCTCCCCAAGGATGACGTTAGTGTACAAAAAATAAGGATGACTTTCCAGGGTTAAGAAGTAATGCAAATTCAGAGCAACGGCTATTGAAATTATTTATTTGACAAAGTATCACAAAATTTTTTAATTCATAAGCAAAACACTAAATATGGATCACACCTTAAGAAGAGATTTAAATATCACTCGATTTGGACAGAATTTGATAGACTTTTACAAAATCTATAGACTCAAAATGTAAGTTGGCTAATGCACTAGGGTGGAGCACAATTTTAGTAAAAAACAAGTAAGTAAAGTCTAAAGTCGGGCGGGGCCGACTATATTATACCCTTCACCCCCAGTAGGCTTCTACTTCACTACTTCACATTTGCTGGAAGCTATATAAAGGAGACAATTTTTTTACTTCTACAAAATCTCTAGAATTAAAATTTAAATCGGGTAACGCTATCCAGTTAATTGGAGGAAACTTCCATTGAAAATGGGTCTAAAATGTGTAACAGTCTACGATATTTCCCCAACTCTGGTGTACGTATGTATGGGAGCTATATATAATCTGAAACGATTTTGACTAAATGTGACATGTATAGTTAGAATAATAATTCTGCTATCTATGCGAAATTTCACGTAAATGGGAGTATAACTTTGGCCCCCTGGTCATATTAGTGCAAATCGGACGGAAGATATATATGGGAGCCATATCTAAATCTGAACCGATTTTAACCAAATTTGGCACAAATACCAATACTACTAAACGTACTCCTTGTGCGAAATTTGAAGCAAATCACGACAAAACCCTGGATTTTGAGGCCATATAAGTTCAAATCGGACGAAAGATATATAAGGGAGCCATATCTAAATCTGAACCGATTTTAACCAAATTTGGCACAAATACCAATACTACTAAACATACTCCTTGTGTGAAATTTGAAGCAAATCACGGCAAAACCCTGGCTTTTGTGGCCATATAAGTTCAAATCGGACGAAAGATATATATGGGAGCTATATCTAAATTTGAACCGATTTCAATCAAATTTACCAAGCATTGGTAGAATGTCAATTCTATCCTCTGTGCAAAATTTCACGAAGATCGGTAGTAAACTTTGGCCTCTGTGGTCATATGAATCTAAATCGGATGAAAGATATATATGGGAGCTATATCTAAATCTGAACCGATTAGGCTCATATTTTGCAAGATCTTCGAGACTCATAAAATATTTGGATGTACGGTATTTCAAGATAATCGGTTGATAAACACGCTAACTATGACCAAATCGGGGATAAATATATATGGCAGCTATATCTAAATCTGACCCGATTTTTTCCAAAACCAATAGCGATTGTCTCTGTCCCAAGAAACGGCCCTATGCCAAATTTGAGGACGATCGGACTTAAATTGCGAGCTGTACTTTGTGCACAAAATTACATATACAGACAGACGGACGGACAGACAGACAGACAAACGGACATCGCTAAATCGACTCAGAATTTAATTCTAAGCCGATCGGTATACTAAAAGATGGGTCTATGACCAATATTTCTTGGCGTTACATACAAATGCACAAACTTATTATACCCTGTACCACAGTAGTGGTGAAGGGTATAAAAAGTATATAATAACCAAAAATAACAAAATAAAAACTATGTATAACATAAAAAAAAATTTTTTACAAAAATATTTGATAAAAAAATTGTCGCTGGTGAGATTTGAACCCCCGGTGGAAGAGAAGTTTTTCAATTTGTAAAAATTAGATAATAAGAAAATAAAAGGATAACAAAAAAATACTGATAAAAATAAAAGTGAAATGGAGAAAAAGTATCTTTTAGTCGTTTTGCTTTTAATATCTTCATCCAAATGAACTTGCAAGGCACAACTTCTAAAGCAATGCAAAGGATCCAAAAATTGAGTACTTCCGTCCCATAACAAGCCCATGTAAAATCATTGGACATGGTCCAAGTTTACACTACTTCCGAATCACAAATTGGAGATCCAAACTATATTGCCACTATACCGAACCTAAGCTTCGATATTTGCAATTAATTTTTTGGTTGAATCCATCCTATGGTGGAGGGTATATTTCAATTAAATGTTCGACTAATACAAAAAATTATATTTTCCAATTTTTATTAAATAATTTTCTTGTAGTTTTGTAATGGCATAATTTTAATGGGTCGATGAATATAATAGTAATATTTTTATATTTAACTAAATGTTAATTAATAATAAAGATTTTAATTACAAACGTAAGCATTTTCAATCGTACACGCAGAGAAGAAACATGATTGTCACAATCATATTCGAAGATCAACATAATGTGATAGGAGCTATTTTTACGGCGACCATGTAACATTTTCACCTGGAACCACGTTTGCTCAGTGAACATGGTTCTAAGAAAAATAAAATTGTCCTCATCTAAAATGTTATTATATTGATAAAAATAATATAGTTTGAATCAAAAGACAATGGTCATGATCTAAAATGTTATGGTATTCCTCAAAAATGTTTTTCTTCCAGTTAAAAGAACATGGAACATGGTGACAACCTAAAATGTTTTGATCTTTATGAAAAAACTTTTTTCGTCGTCGAAAAAAGGACGCCACTTTAGTAAAGAAAACCAAAAATGTTCTTTAATTATCTTTACTTATTTGTTTTTATTTATTTATAAACTAATTCAATATGTGATGCAAGCAAACATCACATATTTTTACACACTCTATGTTGGTTCAATTTCAACAATAACTAAGCATTCCATATTTACTTCGCCCATCAAATGTACAAACGCAGACATCATGTAACTGCAAATAAAAATAAATGATACCATATAGCAAAATGCAGAAGACATACAGGTACATTTTTTAAATTACACGTCCCTTTTTGTGTTCACATAAAACCACGTGCCACTTCTGAATAAATAAATTAACACGAAACACAGTAAATCCGTATTCTCTGTCCATTCCAAGCAAAAATCAACACACGCTCAATGTTTTTCTAAAACTATTTTCGCTGCAAAAAAGTTAAAAAATTAAATTGTCACGAAAACAATGTACATGGTCTTTATGGCCATGTAATGATTCTAGACATGTCTATACGTAACCTATAAAAATACTTTTTTCCCTGCAAAAAAGTCAAAAAAAGTCAAGTACATGATCTTCCCGACCATGTAATGGTCTCAAATTCTATCATTTAAGTAATAGAACATGTTTGCGGCATTTGAGAACCATTTAAATGCTTATTGCCAGCATACATTTTTCTCTGTTAGAAAATTATTTTTACAAAGACAAAATACATGGTTTTCGCGACAATTACATGCCTAGATAAGCATTAAATGGATGCGGCAACCATGTCCAAACATGTTTTTTCTATGCGTGTATTCTCAAGCCATTTATTTTTAATTTCACTAGAAAGTTAATTGTGCTACATTAATAATTTATAATTATTATATAAGAACTTAAATTTAAATTTTGTACTACATTCCATTTTCAATTCCAATCAACTTTTTAATTACAAATATTTTAGTGATTGTTTTCTGTGTGAATGCTAACATCACATAACGAGAGTGTTACAATAAAATTTGGATTATTTTTGACTTTTTATTCGATATTTTCCTTTCAAATATTTTTATACCCTCCACCATAGGATGGGGGGTATATTAACTTTGTCATTCCGATTGTAACACATCGAAATATTGCTCTAAGACCCCATAAAGTATATATATTCTGAGTCGTGGTGAAATTCTGAGTCGATCTGAGCATGTCCGTCCGTCCGTCCGTCTGTTGAAATCACGCTAACTTCCGAACGAAAGAAGCTATCGACTTGAAACTTGGCACAAGTAGTTATTATTGATATAGGTCGGATGGTATTGCAAATGGGCCATATCGGTCCACTTTTACGTATAGCCCCCAAATAAACGGACCCCCCAAATTTGGCTTGCGATTGCTCTAAGAGAAGAACATTTCATCCGATCTGGCTGAAATTTGGTACATGGTGTTAGTATATGGTCTCTAACAACCATGCAAAAAATGGTCCATATCGGTCCATAATTACATATAGCCCCCATATAAACCGATCCCCCGATTTGGCATGCGAAGCTTCTAAGAGAACCAAATTTCATCCGATCCGGCTGAAATTAGGTACATGATGTTAGTATATGGTCTCTAACAATCATGCAAAAAATGGTCCACATCGGCCCATAATTATATATAGCCCCCATATAAACCTATCCCCAGATTTGACCTCCGGAGCCTCTTAGAGGAGCAAAAGTCATCCGATCCGATTGAAATTTGGTACGTGGTGTTAGTATATTGTCTCTAACAATCATGCCAAAAGTGGTCCATATCGGTCCATAATTATATATAGCCCCCATATAAGCCGATCCCCAGATTTGACCTCCGGAGCCTCTTAGAGGAGCAAAATTCATCCGATCCGGTTGAAATTTGGTACGTGGTGTTAGTAAATGATATCTAACAAACATGCAAGAATTGGTCCATATCGGTCCATAATTATATATAGCACCCATATAAACCGCTCCCCAGATTTGAACTCCGGAGCCACTTGGACGAGCAAAATTCATCCGATCCGGTTGAAATTTGCAACGTGGTGTTAATATATGGCCGCTTATAACCATGCCATAATTGGTCCATATCGGTCTATAGTTATATATAGCCGATCCCCAATCACACAAAAATTGGTCCATATCGGTTCATAATCATGGTTGCCACTGGAGCCAAAAATAATCTACCAAAATTTTATTTTTACAGAAAACATGGTCAAAATGTTATTTCTATAGAAAAATTTGTCAAAAATTTATTTCTATAGAAAATTTTGTCAAAATTTTATTTCTATAGAAAATTTTGTCAAAATTTTATTTCTATAGAAAATTTTTTCCAAATTTTTTTCTATAGAAAATTTTTTCCAAATTTTACTTCTATAGAAAATGTTGTCAAAATTTTATTTTGTCAAAATTTTATTTCTATAGAAACTTTAAACTTAATTATATACGTATTTTATTTTAATATATACCACGTATGGACTATGTGGTATATATTACGGTGTTAGGAACTTTTAAGATACCTTGCCATCGGCAAGTGTTACCACAACCCAAGTAATTCGATTGTGTATAACAGTCTTTCGTAGAAGTTTCTACGCAATCCATGGTGGAGGGTTCATAAGATTCGGCCTGGCCGAACTTACGGCCGTTTATACTTGTTTTGTTTATGTTTACGATCTCATATACGTAATATTTGGTCGTAATATTTCGCAATTTCCATGGAGCAAAATAATTAATTAATGCGAAATTTAAAAACACAAACGAGTATGTACGGCCAAACGTTCAACTTCTTAGCATTGTCGTCCAAATTACATGTTGGCCCATATGAAGCATATGTTACATAAAAAACTACTATATAAAACAAAGTAGTTGTTAATGGGTACAGGGTGGTGTATATGTATTGTAACCAAGTTCCGCTAATTATTATTTCTAAACCGCTCGTCCGACATATGCGAGATTTATTCCAGTGATAGTTCATTCTACTGCTTACAAGCTTACACAACCATTTACAAAAACATTCTACTGAATTCAATAATAGAGTTATCCGTGATAGAATTCAAACGTTTTAGTGTGATTGCTTTATATTTGGCTGCAAAACTACAAGTACCTTTCGTTGGAGCCCTCCAGCATTTTAATGTGAATAAATCTTTTGTTTCTCGTACTATTACATAGTAGGTATTTTTAGTTAATGTAGTATCACAAAGGACTAAATAGTCTAAGTGAGCCTGAGAATAAATCGGGCTGCCACTTTAACCTAACCTAACTTGACAATGAGGTCAGCTGATAATGCACACCTTCAATTTATCACCAAAACTCGCTGATGGTTGTTAGAGGGCATGTACTAAAATCACATACGCAATTTCAACAAGATTGGATGAAACTAACTCCTCTAAGAGGCCCGTACACCTAATTTGGTGCCCGATTTATAATTTTATTTCTATAGAAAATTTTGTCAAAATTTTATTTCTATAGGAAATTTTGTCAAAATTTTATTTCTATGGAAAATTTTGTCAAAATTTTAGTTTTATAGAAAATTTTATACAAATTTTAGTTTTTTATTTCTATAGAAAATTCTGTCAAAATTTCATTTCGATAGAAAATTTTGTCAAAATTTTATTTCTGTAGAAAATTTTGTCAAAATTTTATTTGTATAGAAAATTTTGTCAAAATTTTATTTGTATATATAATTTTTTACAAATTTTATTTGTATAGAAAATGTTTTACAATTTTTATTTCTATAGAAAATTGTTTACAAATTTCATTTCGATAGAAAATTTTGTCAAAATTTCATTTCGATAGAAAATTTTGTCAAAATTTTATTTCTATGGAAAATTTTGTCAAAATTTTATTCTATAGAAAATTTTGTCAAAATTTTAGTTTTATAGAAAATTTTATACAAATTTTATTTCTATAGAAAATTTTGTCAAAATTTCATATCGATAGGAAATTTTGTCAAAATTTTAATTCTATAAAACATTTTGTCAAAATTTTATTTCTATAGAAAATTTTGTCAAAATTTTATTTCTATAGAAAATTTTGTCAAAATTTTATTATTTATCTTGCAAAATCTACCAAAACACATCAAACAATCTAACAAACAGTAAAAAATCTAACGGTTTTGGTAGAATTCTACCAACTGCGGCAACCGTGGTCTGAGACCAATATTTTAACGAGAAAACAACATTTTTGCGGCAAAAAAGTTCCCTATCCAAAAATAACATTTTATTCTAGATCGCTTTTCTGCGTGTAGCCTCAAGAAGTGAAATCGAGAGTTCGATCTATATATTTCAAATTTTAAGAAAATCAGATAAAAGCAGCGGCATCTATATATTCTGAAGAAGTCAAATCGGGGGATCGGCTCATATGGAGGATATATCAAAACATGGACCGATATAGCCCAACTCGACCTTGACTTTCCTGAAAACAAAAAACGAGTTTGCGCAAAATTTTAGCACGTTTATTGAAGACTATAGCGTGATTACAGCAAACGACAGCAATTACAGCAAATGACACGATATTCTCGTGACACGCGTGATTCACGCTTGAATCACGTGAGTCGTGAAAAAATCCCAAGCAACTCTCGTGAATGTGCGTGAATGGGATTAAAATAAATATGTGAGAAATAAAATCGATTCGTAAATGTGCGTGAATACAATTTCTGAAAAATCAAAAAATCAAATCAAAAATTCAAGATTTAATTCATACTCGCATGTGAACTGAAATTAATTTTGCTCTCGAACTATATTCAATTTTTTAATTTTGTTACCTTTGCTGATTTCCGTTTGGAAAATGTGGTGAGTGTCGTGTATTTATCGTGAATCACGTGAATTGCCGTGAATCGTGCGTGAGTCTTTTAAAGTAGTTCGTGCATGAGCGTGCGTGAGTATTGGTTTTCATTTCGTCAATGTGCGTGAGTGGGATTGGCTACCACACATATCGTGCGTGAGCGTGCATGAATAAGGATTTTGATTCGTGAATGTGCGTGAGTGTGAGTAAAATTTCAGTCACTTGCAAACCTCTGGTTTAAATATTTCATAATTTTAATAGAGAATAAAGTTGTTGAACTAGATTCAACATTCCGGCCGCCTTGCAGGACTGCAACTTTAATATTGATGAGCCCCAGAAATTGTCCATCCAAAGATGATGCTTTGCGCAATCGGCATAAATATTGGACGAAGTCTGATAAAGTCCAACTCGTAAAACTTTAGGGAGTTGATGGTTGCCGACTAGCATTTCAATATCCTTGGGCTAGTAGTAGTGAGGGTCTGTCAGATCGGTGCGTAATTTTGGTTCGTTAGTACACATCGGTAGTGCGGTGGGGAAACTGGATTGAATACGACAAGCCATCTGTATTTTTATCAACGGGTAATGTTGGGATTCTAGATTCACAGTACAATACTCTTTGTGCTGTGAAGGCGTAGTCGATCGGAGGAGGTCCCTTGTCATTGAGCTTAACATGGAATCGGGCAGCACTCATTGATAGGAGAGAAGTTCACCAATGTGGTATCAAAAAGGACTGAATAGTCTAAGTGAGCCTGATACATCGGGCTGCCACCTAACCTAGTCGTTCGTTGAAATTAGAACGTTGGCGGCGGTTTACCAGTGATTCGTTATGTCGTGATTGGCGGTCGTTGCGTCGAGTGGAGTTTTCGGATGGTTTATGTTTAGTATGTTGGTGGCGTTTATGTGAAGAAGCTGGAATCGGTTGCTTGTCCACGTGTAGCAAAGTGTGGTGGCTATTCTGCCATACAAGACAACTTCCTCTTGACCTACAATTATAACAAAATCCTCTAGTACGAATCAATTCACATCTCTCGGGTACTGGCATTCCTAATGCTTTCAAGTTTACTTAACGTATTTTTATATTTAAAGAATCAAAATGGAAATATTTTTTTGCCTCAGTTTATGTAAAACAAACTAAACAAGTGAGTAAAGTAGAAAGTCGGGCGGTGCCGACTATATTATACCCTAAACCACCCCTACTGAATTAGTAAATATAAGCCTTTGTGGGGTATCATTGGTATAGGTTTTGGAGAACATAAAGGTGGGTACATGTTTATGGGTGTCTTGTCACAATCTGAGCAGAAATGTCTAATATTAGGAGCTATAGTTTAGAGTTAGTATGCCACTAATATTGAGTTCATTATTAAAAAAAAGAGGAAATCGGTCAATTAATTGTGGGTAATAAATCCAAATTTCTGCAAATAGGGCAATAGATTTATGTAAGGGCTACATGTAATTCTAAATACGATACGCTAGTACATCAAAATTTGAAATTTGAATAACATAGCTTAATAAATAAGAGTATTATGGCCAAATATGACAAAATCGAGCGATGCATATATATGGGACCTATATCTAAATCTGAACCAATTTGTATAATATTTTGCAGGTAAGATTGATACCACAGAAGGTCACTTTGTGTAAAATTTGAGTACGATCAGTTAATAAATGAGGCCCCTATGATCAAAAATAAGGTTATTAGGGGCAATTTTTCAAAATCGGGCGATACATATATATGCACATACAGTTAGAGGTATAGAAGATTATATTTAGCCAACTTTGAGCACTATCGGTTGATAAATAAGGGTTTTACGGCCAAATTTGGCAAAATCGGGCAATACATATATATGGGAGCCATATCTAAATCTGAACCGATTTTGATGCAATACACATACAGTTAGAGGTATAGAAGATTATATTTAGCCAATTTTGAGCACTATCGGTTGATAAATAAGGGTTTTACGGCCAAATTTGGCAAAATCGGGCGATACATATATATGGGAGCTATATCTAAATCTGAACCGATTTCGATTATTTTTGGCACATATTGTCAGTACCATAAAAGATTAGAGTAAGCCAAGTTTGAGTAAGATCGCTTAATAAATAAGGGTTTTATGACCAAATTTGGGAAAATCGGGCGATACATATGTATGGGAGCTATATCTAAATCTGAACCGATTTAGATGAAATTTTGTAGACTTGAAGAACGATGAAAAAGATTACATTTTGCAAATTTGGTGACGATCCGTTTGAAAACAAACGCAACGTGACCCCATTTGTCGAAATCGGGCGATACATATATATGGGAGCTATATCTAAATTTGATCCGATTTCTTCCAAATTCAATAGCGTTCGTCCTTGTTCCCAAAAAACTCCCTGTACCAAATTTCATCAAAATCGGTTAATAATTGCGACCGGAATCCTGTGAACAACAAATACATGGACAGACGGACGGACGGACGGACGGACGGACGGACGGACACCAAGCGCTAGATCGACTCAGGAGGTGATTCTGAGTCGATCGGTATATATTTTATGGGGTCTAAAATCAATATTTCTGGTAGGCAAATTTTTTGGCCGATCAAACTTATTATACCCTGACCACTATGTGGTTTAGGGTATAAAAACAATATTAAATCGAATTAAATAAACAAAGCCAAATGACATTAAATTAAATGTTCCTGGATTAAATTTAAATAGATTAAATTCTACACTGAAAAAGATTACTTAGAAAATTTCTTTAAAATCGGTAAAAATTTCGCGCCATTGTAAAAAAAATGAACTTACTGAGGGTAAATTCTGAGGGTTTATTCTTCAATCATTATTGTTGTTTTTGATTTCAGCTTAAATGCATTGACTAAGCTACAAGTGTAGCTTAACCAACAGAGGAAAAGTGTGCTTGTCAAATTATTAAAATCACCATAAGTTCTCCTTTATGGCAACACTGAAAATCTACGATGATAATAACCGAAGTTCTCTACGAACTCTTACTTGCTTTCGTGTTTTTCTAAATCGATATGTGAGAGCCATAACAATTGGAGAGAAGGTGAAGTTGCCTTTCATTGCGGAGTTTCTGAAGTGTGGTGGCATTTTGTACTCTCCACTGATACTGGTGGTGCGTTAAGCTCAACACACGCACTGACACAAACTCACGCACCTAATCAGTGAGGAGGACATGGTGATGCCTTGGAAAATGTGACAAAGATACAACTTGAGGGTGGATTTTTTTTAAGTTGTGTTTTTCATTTGCTACTGGTACTGCTGAATAGCTGGTGTTGTTGAAATTTTCACTTCATTTCAACCCTCTGAACAAAGTTTTTCGTTTATGTTTATCCTTTTGCCAACAGTATAACTTCACTTTTTGAGCATTGCAAGCATTGAGGATAAGAGAAAGGGGGTTAAATAACATTGAAAGCACAATTATGGAGTATAAAATGATGTGGCATAAAACAATGTGGAATGAAGGAACTGACAAATTTCGATTATTATCTTAATCCCAATAATATTGATTAATTTTCATAGGTATTCTGTTGTGTTTTGTTGTGTTTTTTAGCAATTATGGGTAAAACAAAAGAGGAAAATATTTACTTTTTCTTTGGCTATTTTGGCCGTTTTTGGCTGCTTCTACTGTTGTTGGTTGCTATAGATATATCTTTAGGGGCGATTGTTTAAATACATTTGGATGGATTGGAAATAGTATTACATTTCTTTCTTTTTGCTTTTTTTTTTCAATAGTATTGACCTTTTTTTAGTATATACACTATACTATTTTCATACGTAATTCACTGCCACACTTTTGTGTATATATTTCACAATTTAGTATAATTAATTTTTTGGGGGTTAAAATAATATTTTAATTAATTTTTTATTTATATTTATTTATTTACGATTATTATTATATTTTTTTTTTTGCTGCACTAAAACCCACTATGACATTTTTATCCAGGGATTATCATTGGATTTGTACATCTAATATAGGTACACACATTGATAGATAGAGACATGCATAATCATTAGATATCATTGATTTTGTTTTCAATTGCAATTTCTTCGAATAGATTTTGGGTAATTCCGATTTGTATTTTTCTCAGCACGTTAATTTTTTAATTTGCAAAAAATTTTCACTATAAACAATTGTATGAATTTGGGATTTTCTGTAATTTTTTCCACTTTTCCACTTAGTATATATTTTCACCCAGTTTCAAGGTAATGCCAAAAAAATAAACTACCAATTTTTTTGGGCGCTTTGAACACGCACGCACTTGTATTTCGAGTCAATACGTCCGTTTTCAGCCGTGGCCGTTACTCCACTGAAAAGTGAAAAGTTTTTCCAATGAAAACTTTGGTGTTTTCCACTAGGCTCTCTAGCCAACTTTCACTCTTTTCGTGTGTGTCGCCGCCCTCTCATTGGCAGCACATGTGCCTTGTATTTTGTGGTACTTGTGCTCTGTTTGTATTTACTTTTGGAATCTATTTTATGATATATTTCTCTCTATGGCTCTCCCTCTCTCTCTCTGTGGAAATGCTCTATCTCTCCGCTATAGTATGTTCTCTGTTGTTGTTTATTATTTTTATTGGCGTCATTACACATGTTGTTGGAAAGCTTCATTAAACGGTCTTGTAAACTTTGTCCTACTGTTTTGTTTTTCAAATTCCTTTGTGTTCTTCTTTTGGCAGTGTTTTTGCTCATTTTGTTTTCGTTTTGATCCAATTGTGCATTTTCATTGAAAATTTGTATTCTTTACACATTCTAAGTGATATTCGGAATCACTAGCGTAGGTTATAAAGGAGGCATTTTGGAGGAGGAATTTTGTTTTGGTGCTTGCGGGAAGTATAATAAAGCATGATCCGATTGTTATTGAATTTTGAAAATACAATATTATATTAAGCTCGGAAACGACAGATCCGATTTACTTGAAATATTATTGTGAAAAAAATTTAACTTCCCCGATTTACTTGATATTTACAGAGGACATGAGGGGAGATTATGAAGTTAATATGGGGTAACTAATTTTTTAATGTTTGAACGGGGAGGGAGATTTCCCATTGCCCCCCCCCCCCCATTTTGGAAAATTGGACCTAAGATCTTCGATTTGCTTGAAATTTTCAGGGAAGGATCCGCCAATATATTTTGCGATATTTAGTAGGGGAGGGAGACCTCCCCTTTGTCCGACCTTTTTTAAACAATGAAAATAATTTAATTTACAACAATAATAATGATTGAAGAAGAAACCGACAATAACAAAATGTGGAGGAGTTTATGCAATTAATATGAAAGTTTAAACAATAATAATGATTGAACAAAACTTCTCGGATTCATTTGAAATTTGCAGAAGACGTGGATATGAATTTAATATGGGGTACATGAGTTTTTAATATTTGGATGGGGAGGAGGAGCTCCTCCTTTGAAAATTTGACCAAAGATCTGCGATTTGCTTCGTATTTTCAGGAAAGGTTAAGGTGGCGTCTAGACAAAGATCCACTACTTTATTTTTCACCATTTTGAAACTTGAGGAAAATTTACCACCTTTTTTATACCCTGCGGAACACTGTGGAACAGGGTATTATAAGTTAGTGCATATGTTTGCAACACCCAGAAGGAGACGAGATAGACACATGGTGTCTTTGGCAAAAATGCTCAGGGTGGGCTCCTGAGTCGATATAGCTATGGACTTATATGGCCCCAGAAGTCAGAGTTTTACCCTAATTTGCTTAAAATTTTGCACAAGAAGAACAATTAGTACTATAGTCAAGTGTGCCAAATTTTATTGAAATCGGTTCATATTTAGATATAGCTCCCATATATATTTCACCCGATATGGACTAATACGGTCCCAGAAGCCAGAGTTTTACCCCAATTTGGTTGAAATTTTGCACTAGGAGTACAATTAGTAGTGTAGTCAAGTGTACCAAATTTTATTGAAATCGGTTCAGATTTAAATATAGCTCCCATATATATCGTTCGCCCGATTTACACTCATATTACCACTGTGACCAATCTTTTACTCCGATTTAATTGAAATTTTGCACAGGGAGTAGACTTAGCATTGTAGTTATGCGTGCCAAATTTGGTTGAAATCGGTTCAAATTTAGATATAGCTCCCATATATAGCTTTCGCCCGATTAACACTCATAAGACCACAGAGGCCAATTTTTTGCTCCGATTTAGTTGAAATTTTGCACAGGGAGTAGACTTAGCATTGTAGTTATGCGTGCCAAATTTGGTTGAAATCGGTTCAAATTTAGATATAGCTCCCATATATAGCTTTCGCCCGATTAACACTCATAAGACCACAGAGGCCAATTTTTTGCTCCGATTTAGTTGAAATTTTGCACAGGGAGTAGAATTGGCATTGTAGCTATGCGTGCCAAATTGGGTTGAAATCGGTTCAGATTTAGATATATCTCCCATATATAGCTTTCCCCCGATTTACACTCTTATGACCACAGAGGCCAATTTTTAACTCCGATTTAGTTGAAATTTTGCACAGGGAAGTAGAATTAGCATTGTAGCTATGCGTGCCGAATTTGGTTGAAATAGGTTAAGATTTAGATATAGCTCCCATTTATATGTTTTTCTGATTTCGACAAAAATGGTCAAAATACCAACATTTTCCTTGTAATATCGTCACTGTTTAGTCGAAAAGTTGTAAAAATGACTCTAATTTTCCTAAACTTCTAATACATATATATCGAGCGATAAATCATAAATAAACTTTTGCGAAGTTTCCTTAAAGTTGCTTCAGATTTAAATGTTTCCCATATTTATACCCTGCGCCACACTGTGGAACATTACTAACATTGTGTTCCACCCTAGTACATTAGCCGACTTAAATTTTGAGTCTATAGATTTTGTAGAAGTCTATCAAATTCTGTCCAGATCGAGTGATATTTAAATGTATGTATTTGGGACAAACCTTTATATATAGCCCCCCACACATTGACGGATGTGATATGGTATCGAAAATTTAGATCTAGTGGTGCAGGGTATAATATAGTCGGTCCCGCCAGACTTTAGACTTTCCTTACTTGTTTAAATTTCAGGAAAGCTTAGGGCTGACTCTGAACAAAAAACTATTTTCAATATTTGATCGGGGAATGGGATGTCCTGTTTTTAAAGCAATAGAGCAACATTTAAAATACCCGAGTTAATTGAAATTTATAGGGGACGTATGAGAAGGTGATTAAATTATAGAATACGTGATTCTTTAATATCTTGCCCCATTGTTTTGAAAATTTAAACTTTTCTGTTTTTCTTGAAGTGTGCTGGGATAGTAGTGGATGGTCTGTTTATGCGAACTAAGTACTTAATGTTTTGATATTTGCCTGAAGGGGGCACTCCTTCTTGCCAAACTTTATTAAGTAAAACCCATAAATCTTACATTTATTGATAGCAACATATAGAGTGCTTCATTTTCCGGTATATGTTCGGAAAGACATCTTCCCCGTGTGCGACATTTTAAAAACATGTTGTTATGATTATTTTTTTTTTTTTTTTTGAAATTTTAAATATTTTGTTTCCTCATTTATTTGACAGGAATCATAGTTAAAGGTGTACTTCATTTGTTGTGTCAGTAAGAGGACCTCCCAGGCCCTACTCTTTGAAAGAGTTCTTTGTGTTTATTTTGTAGTTTGATAACTTGACGAGCGACCTATGTGAATAATTCTACATATTTTTTACTGTTAGAATCAAGAAATTTGAAATATTCAGTAATAAAAATATGGGTTACGAATTTAGGAACAATGTTGCTTCGAATTTCCAAATTTACATTTAATAAAATTTTTATCAATACAACTATTCGGAGAAAATTAAATACACAATACGTGAAACTCTTCCATGAGTGAAACATCTCTTAAAACTAAGTGCCAATTCTGCTGAACGACTAATAATGCTATGGGTAACACCAATTCAGGAGAAATAAACCACAGCTAAAAAAAAATTTTGTATTCACCGGGAATCGACTATGTTATACCCTGCACCACTCTGTAAATCCACATTTCGATACTATATCAAATCCGTCTAATGTGTTGGGTGCTATATATAAAGGTTTTTGTTCCCATATACATATAACAGGTTGGCTGATAAATCCCCGGTCTAACAAAGAAAAACAATTTTTTTTTGTCAAAATTCGTTTTTATTACTCAACATAGTTCCCTTTAAGAGCGATACAACGATTATAACGACCTTCCAATATTTTGATACCATTTTGGTAGTACTCCTTCGGTTTTGCCTCAAAATAGGCCTCAGTTTCGGCGATCACCTCTTCATTGCAGCCAAATTTTTTTCCCTGCGAGCATTCTTTTGAGGTCTGAGAACAAGAAAAAGTCGCTGGGGGCCAGATCTGGAGAATACGGTGGGTGGGGAAGCAATTCGAAGTCCAATTCATGAATTTTTGCCATCGTTCTCAATGACTTGTGGCACGGTGCGTTGTCTTGGTGGAACAACACTTTTTTCTTATTCATATGGGACCGTTGTGCCGCGATGTCGACCTTAAAACGCTCTAATAACGCCATATAATAGTCACTGTTGATGTTTTTTCCCTTCTCAAGATAATCGATAAAAATTATTCCATGCGCATCCCAAAAAACAGAGGCCATTACTTTGTCAGCGAACTTTTGAGTCTTTCCACGCTTCTGAGACGGTTCACCGGTCGCTGTCCACTCAGCCGACTGTCGATTGGACTCAGGAGTGTAGTGATGGAGCCATGTTTCATCCATTGTCACATTTCGACGGAAAAACTCGGGTGTATTACGAGTTAACAGCTGCAAACACCGCTCAGAATCATCCACACGTTGTTGTTTTTGGTCAAATGTGAGATCGCGCGGCACCCATTTTGCACAGAGCTCCCGCATATCCAAATATTGATGAATGATATGACCAACACTTCCCTTTGATATCTTTAAGGCCTCTGCTATCTCGATCAACTTCATTGTACGGTCATTCAAAATCATTTTGTGGATTTTTTTGATGTTTTCGTCGGTAACCACCTCTTTCGGGCGTTCACTGCATTCACCGTCATCCGTGCTCATTTCACCACGCTTGAATTTTGCATACCAATTAATTATTGTTGATTTCCCTGGGGCAGAGTACGGAAACTCATTATTAAGCCAACTTTTTGCTTCCACCGTATTTTTTCTCTTCAGAAAACAGTATTTTATCAAAACACGAAATTCCTTTTTTTCCATTTTTTTCACAATAACAAAAGTTTCTTCACAAAAGACGCTCTATCTCACAAAATAATTGACTTACAGACGTCAAGTTTTGACACGAATCATTTGAAGGTTGGTACTATATAAAAATAATATGCATTTAATACTAGCGACGCCATCTATGTGTCAGACCGGGGACTTATCAGCCAACCTGTTATTTAAATCTGACTCGATCTGGACAAAATTTGTTAGACTTCTACAAAGTCTATAAACTTAAAATTGCAGTCGGCTAATGTCCTGGGGTTTCCACCAAACAATGTTAATAAAAAACAAGTAAGGAAAGTCTAAAGTCGGGCGGGGCCGACTATATTATACCCTGCACCACTTTGTAGATCTAAATTTTCGATACCATATCACATCCGTCAAATGTGTTGAGGTTTGTCCCAAATACATACATTTAAATATATATCGACTCAGGAGCCCACCCTGAGCATTTTTGCCACAGACACCATGTGTCTATTTCGTCTCCTTCTGGGTGTTGCAAACATATGCACTAACTTATAATACCCTATTCCACAGTGTGGCGAAGGTTATAAATATGGGAAACATTTATATCTGAAGCAATTTTAAGGAAACTTCGTAAAAGTTTATTTATGATTTATCGCTCGATATATATATGTATTAGAAGTTTAGGAAAATTAGAGTCATTTTTACAACTTTTTGACTAAGCAGTGGCGATTTAACATGGAAAATTTTGGTATTTTGACCATTTTTGTCGAAATCAGAAAAACATATATATGGGAGCTATATCTAAATCTTAACCGATTTCAATCAAATTTGGCACATATGACTATATTACTAAATGTACTCCTAGTGCAAAATTTCAACCAAATTGGGCCAAAACACTGGCTTCTGGAGCCATATAAGTCCATATCGGGCGAAAAATATATATGGAAGCTATATCTAAATCTGAACCGATTTCAATCAAATTTGGCACACATGACTATACTACCAATTGTACTCCTTGTGCAAAATTTCAAGCTAATCGGGATAAAACTCTGGCTTCGGGGTCCATATAAGTGCATATCGGGCGAAAGATATATATGGGAGCTATATCTAAATCTGAATCGATTTCAACCAAATTTGGCACGCATAGCTACAATGCTAAATCTACTCCCTGTGCAAAATTTCAACCAAATTGGGCCAAAACTCTGGCATTTAGGACCATATTAGTCCATATCGGGCGAAAGATATATATGGGAGCTATATCTAAATCTGAACCGATTTCAACCAAATTTGGCACGCATAGCTATAATGATAATTCTACTCCCCGTGCTAAATTTCAACTAAATCGGAGTTAAAAATTGGCTTCTGTGGTCATATGAGTGTAAATCGGGCGAAAGCTATATCTAAATCTGAACCGATTTGGCTGATATTTTGCAAGTTTTTCGAGACTCATAAAATATTCGGATGTACGGAATTTGAGGAAGATCGGTTGATAGACACGCCAATTAGGACCAGATCGGTGAAAAATATGTATGGCAGCTATATCTAAATCTGAACCGATTTTTTCCAAAATCAATAGGGATCGTCTTTGAGCCGAAACAGGACCCTATACCAAATTTTAGGACAATCGGACTAAAACTGCGAGCTGTACTTTGCACACAAAAATACACCAACAGACAGACAGACAGACAGACCGACAGACAGACGGACATCTCTAAATCGACTCAGAATTTAATTCTAAGCCGATCCGTATACTAAAAGGTTGGTCTATGATTGCTCCTTCTTGGCGTTACATACAAATGCACAAACTTATTATACCCTGTACCACAGTAGTGGTGAAGAGTATAAATATGGGTAAAATTTAAATCTGAAGCAATTTTTAGGCAACTTCGCAAAAGTGTATTTATGATTTATCGGTCGATATATGTGTATTAGATGTATAGGAAAGTTGGTAAATCTGAGTAAAATTGAACCGATTTAAACCAAAATCAATAGGGTTCTCTTCTGAAACACATCCTTGTGACAAAATTGAAGTCAATTGGACTAAAACTGCGACTGCGACCCAGACTGTGATAAAAAAAATGAGTTCACAGGCAGACGGACAGAAGGACATTGACATAATCGACTCAGGGTTTTATATATGCACTAACATATAGACCCTGTTCCACGTGTGGCGCAGGGTATAAAAAGCCGTGATCAATTCCACCAATAAACTGAACTCTGCATTCATGTGAATTTTGAAAATAACTTAAAATCATTTAGAATTTTTTATTATCTTATTCGTCGAAATATTCTGTGAATGATATGGTTGTTCCTTAAACATCAGATATTTTTAAAAAATAGTCTCTCAGTTTTAAAAAATCAGGAAGGCGCAGGGAAGTGGACCCGGTTCGGCTAATAAAGTATAAATATTCTTGATCAGGGAAAATTCTAAGACGATATAACCATGTCCGTCCATCTGTCTGTTGTAATCACGCTACAGCCTTCAATAATGGTGCTATAGTCCTGAAATTTGGCACAGATTCGTGTTTTGTTTACAGGGAGTTCAAGTTCGAAGATGGGCTATATCGGTACAGGTTTTGATATATGCGACCTTTCAAGACTCAAAGTCTTTAACTTCTAGAAACTGATTTGCCTGAAATTGTAATTCTAGAGGTTTTCTAGGACCACGGTGGATTAACCTCTCACAGTAAAGCTCGTGACATTTCTGAGTGTTTCAAAGCTTCTCTAATGGTGTTTCCTTTTCTGAAAAAAGTGCTTTGCTTTCATTTTGCCTGTACAGCCCATTTTTTAAATGTTGCCAGCACCCTAAAAAATGCTATCATTTCAGCGGGCAGAAAAGAATTCAAAGGAGCAAACAGGGCAAGCGTAGCACTCCCGTTTGTCGGCAATTCTGGAAATGCCTGCAATTTGCATCTACACGCTCACAAAAAATCGCTTCTGTAACATATACTCCCAAACATATTTTGCTTCAAGCATATACATTTTTGGGTATTGCCCAAACATTTATATGTTTGATCTCTTCCAATATATAATATGTTTAAAAGCATATTAGTCTAAACAATATATGTTTGGGTAGTCTAAGTTCCAAACATTTTGTATTTTTGCATCCAAATTCAATAATGTTGTCTTCCAAAAAACAATATGTTATTATGTGAACATATAATATGTTTGGAAGCTTTTTGCACCCAAAAATATTATACGCTTAAAAAAAATTCTCCCAAACAATATTATGCTCAAAATTTTATTTATTTATTTATATATTTACAATCATAATGAATTATGAAAATAAACAGGTAATATAGGTGCTAACAACATAGGTTTTCGACCTGAATGCTCAAAATTTTGTTTCTGTCCAATTGTATATTCCCCGACATCTTTCTCACTTCACTTTTTCTGTAATACAAACACTCCTTTTTCTGTAATACAAACATTGTAGAAGAAATTATTCAATTTTATGATTTTTTTATTTTAATTTTACCTTTTGCCGGACGGGGATTCGAACAGCGGACCACACAGTTTGTAAGGATCAAAGAAGTAGCTGATCAATTGCCCAAGGAAAAATAAAATGTTAATTTTGTAATAACAAGCAACAACCACCAACTTAATTCAATATCGCTCCCTGTTAAATAGCGCTCCAAGCTACTAAACACATATATGTTTATAGGCTATTTCTAAATTAATATATGTTTGCATCCAAGCATATTATATTTACAAACATTTTATGTCCCAAACATAATATGTTCTAACATATTAACATATATGTCCCAAACATTTTATGCTAGTTTATGAACATTATATGCTTGCACTCAAAAATATTGTGTTTAAAAATTTGTGTTCCAAACATATAATGTTTATAGCCAAACATATGAAAAACAGTCTTTTTCAACCGTGTATGCGTGGCACTATTTTCACAACAGATTTCGAAGCCTTTTCGCACTTTTACCTAAAAAATACATTTTCCGGGCAAAATGTGCGCATTTTTACAAGAAAAGAAAACACCATAATTGGTTTCACCGTTCGACTATAAAACACAGGTTTAAACATGGAATCACACGAACTTTTTTGTAGAGTTTTACAAGTTCTACCCAGCAAAAAACATCGAAATCGGTTCAAAACTGCGGAGTTGACAGCTAAAACAAAATTTCACACCCCCGATGTGACCAACTTTCAACGCCTACAGGTCAGCCCTTGGACCCAAACAAATTTGCAAACTTAAAGGAAAACATCTCAGCTTTCACACACAGAAACAATTATGTTGATATCTATATCTGTTCAAAAGTTGCAGAATTATTTCCAAAAAAGCAATTTGGAACCACTGTGCGTCATAGCACACTCAGCCAAACGTCATTGATGCATCAAAACGTCTATTCAAATGTTTGTGATATGAACCCAATATGACACCACAGCATGACATTCTAACTACTTCCTGAGATATTCTTTATTACTATGAATGAAATAATAAAGAACGATGGTTCCAATCTCACTAATTTTTTTTTCATAAAAAATCAACAAAAAAATAAAAATGATCGTAATTTGCAAAACCTTCTCTAAATAACTTCTATGGGAGTGAAAAAGTCTAACGGCACAGATTCAAATGCCAGCGGAGATGAATTTTTTTTTATTAACATTTTTAATTGTTTTTCTATTTTTTTTTTTTTTTTTTTTGTGAAATTTAATTGTCCAAAACTTTTTAATACTTGTTCAAAAGGACTGCATCGGAAGTGAAAAAAATCGATGGGGGAACTGCTTTAAAAGAAATGTTTGTAGACTTATCAAAAAGGACTGCATACACGCTCACAAAAAATCGCTTCTGTAACATATACTCCCAAACATATTTTGCTTCAAGCATATACATTTTGGCTATTGCCCAAACATTTATATGTTTGATCTCTTCCAATATATAATATGTTTGAAAGCATATTGGTCTAAACAATATATGTTTGGGTAGTCAATTTCCAAACATTTTGTATTTTTGCATCCAAATTCAATAATGTTGTCTTCCAAAAAACAATATGTTATTATGTGAACATATAATATGTTTGGAAGCATTTTGCACCCAAAAATATTATATGCTTAAAAAAGTTCTCCCAAACAATATTGTGCTCAAAATTTTATTTATTTATTTATATATTTACAATCATAATGAATTATGAAAATAAATAGGTAATATAGGTGCTAACAACATAGGTTTTCGACCTGAATGCTCAAAATTTTTTAGTTCTTAGCACCTTTTTCTGTAATACAAACATTGTAGAAGAAATTATTCAATTGTATGATTTTTTTTATTTTAATTTTACCTTTTGCCGGACGGGGATTCGAACAGCGGACCACACAGTTTGTAAGGATCAAAGAAGTAGCTGATCAATTGCCCAAGGAAAAATAAAATGTTAATTTTGTAATAACAAGCAACAACCACCAACTTAATTCAATATCGCTCCCTGTTAAATAGCGCTCCAAGCTACTAAACACATATATGTTTATAGGCTATTTCTAAATTAATATATGTTTGCATCCAAGCATATTATATTTAAAAACATTTTATGTCCCAAACATAATATGTTCTAACATATTAACATATATGTCCCAAACATGTTATGCTAGTTTATGAACATTATATGCTTGCACTCAAAAATATTGTGTTTAAAAATTTGTGTCCCAAACATATAATGTTTATAGCCAAACATATGAAAAACAGTCTTTTTCAACCGTGTATATTTACAATCATAATGAATTACGAAAATAAACAGATAATATAGGTGCTAACAACATAGGTTTTCGACCTGAATGCTCAAAATTTTGTTTCTGCCTAATTGTATATTCCCCCACATCTTTCCCACTTCCACGAGATTTTTTAGTTCTTAGCACCTTTTTCTGTAATACAAACATTGTAGAAGAAATTATTCAATTTTATGATTTTTTTTATTTTAATTTTACCTTTTGCCGGACGGGGATTCGAACAGCGGACCACACAGTTTGTAAGGATCAAAGAAGTAGCTGATCAATTGCCCAAGGAAAAATAAAATGTTAATTTTGTAATAACAAGCAACAACCACCAACTTAATTCAATATCGCTCCCTGTTAACTAGCGCTCCAATCTACTAAACACATATATGTTTATAGGCTATTTCTAAATTAATATATGTTTGCATCCAAGCATATTATGTTTACAAACATTTTATGTCCCAAACATATTATGTTCTAACATATTAACATATATGTCCCAAACATGTTATGCTAGTTTATGAACATTATATGCTTGCACTCAAAAATATTGTGTTTAAAAATTTGTGTTCCAAACATATAATATTTATAGCCAAACATATGAAAAACAGTCTTTTTCATCCGTGTAGTTATAGGGTTGTTGCTGCCTTTCTAGGCATTAGTCCTTCCACTGCGAGGACCACAATTGTGAAAACCCAAAACCCTATTAATAATTCACAAATTGGATAAAAACTATAAAGTTTGCTTGATGTCAGCTTGCGACGTTCAATATGTGCTATCAAAGTCCTTTAAAAACGAGCTAAGGACAACTTAAATTAAATGCATACTCGGCTTCAAGTATAAATTAAGCTATGTTTGAATTTTTTTTTTGCTTTATAGTAAGCAAAAATACAACAAAATTAAGAAAATTTCATTAATTTTGGAGAATTTTTTCGAATTATTAAAGCCAAGTTGACCTTAGCCAAACGAATATTTCTTCCATGTTTTCACTTAACTATAAGGACAAAACGACTTCATTAAAAAGTTCATCGACTTTTGGACAAGGAAAACACTTTACATCAGAGAAATGGCTATTCTATACTAAGCATACATTTCATTCGTATTTTAATGACATGAAATCTTTGGTCTCACGACAGTATTTTTTCAGTGTATGGTTAAGATATACATAGGCAACACATTGAGAACCAAATTCCACCCGAAATGAATTCACAATAGTAGAAAAATGTCTTGGCCGAGCAGAGTAAAGTGTAAATTAGTGCTGGGTCCCTTCATTCATTTCTCTTCCACATACATGGTCCATTTTCAATAGTCGGGGTCCTACTCTAATAGGAAAGATTACAAGAAATTTCGATAAAAGGATGGTAAGTTCACTCACCCAGCAAAAAAAGCGTCGCCAAAAAAGTAATGAAAATGTTCTTTTTGGATCCGGAAGTGGTGCAATATTGACGCAGAAGCGATGAATTTAACATGGGCTTGTCATAGGACGGAAGTACTCCATTTCAACAGCCGGTGCACTGAATTTGCATCACTTCTTTAGGTGTGATCCGAATTCAATGTTTTGGATGTAAATTAAAAAATGCTGTGATATTTGGACAAATAAATAATTTTTATAATTTTTTATAATTTTTAATGGATTCTAACTCTTGTCTTAAACGTTTGACCTCAAACATTTTCAAAAATTCACAATTTTTTCAGATTGGATTTAGCATTTTTTTCGACAAAATTTAAATAATTTGTACAATTTTATGAATTCTTAAACTGTTTTTAACAATTTGAAACAAAACAAGTATAAACGGCCGTAAGTTCGGCCAGGCCGAATCTTATGTACCCTCCACCATGGATTGCGTAGAAACTTCTACGAAAGACTGTCATCCACAATCGAATTACTTGGGTTGTGGTATCTTAAATCGTTTTCTAAATTGTGAGTTAGTCCATACATTAGACAAAAAAAATATGTGTAAGTAAGTCTAAACATAATTACGAATCGATATGGACTTTTGCACGGTACGTAGGAAGCCAGAATTGAAATTGAAATTGATATGGACCAATTTTTGTGTGATTGTGGATCGATTTATCTGAGGGCCATATATAACTATAGACCGATATGGTCCTAGTTAGGCATGGTTGTTAACGGCCATATACTAGCACAATGTACCAAATTTCAACTGACTCGGATGAAACTTGCTCCTCCAAGTGGCTCCAAAACCAAATCTCGGGATCGGTTTATATGGGGGCTATATATGATTATGAACTGATATGGACCACGTTTGGTATGGTTGTTAAATATCATATACTACCACCACATACCAAATTTCAACCAGATCGGATGAATTTTGCTTCTCCAAAAGGCACCGGAGGTCAAATCTGGGGATCGGTTTATATGGGTGCTATATATAATTATGGACTGACATGAACCAATTCCTGCATGGTTGTTGGATACCATATACTAACATCACGTACCAAATTTCAACCGAATCGGATGAATTTTGCTCTTCCAAAGGGCTCCGGAGGTCAAATCGGGGGATCGGTTTATATGGGGGCTATATATAATTAGGGACCGATTTCGACCAATTTTTGCATGGGAGTTTGAGGCTATATACTACCACCATGTACCAAATTTCAGCCGAATCGGATGAAATTTGCTTCTATTAGAGGCCTCGCAAGTTACATATGCAAACCCCCAGACCTACATAAAAAATGAGTTACCTGATAAAATTGATGAATTGCTTAAAGAAATTCAAAAGCCAGACAGTAACCCAATACCGTATCCGGTATTGGGCAAACCATAATATTTCCATTTAATTCAAATAATAAGCAGAAATAATATTTAAGTCAAACGTTAGCATAGTAAGCAAAATTGTAAAATTAAGAAGTAAGTTCATTGAATGAAAACAAATAAAGAGAGAGTCTGATCTGGGCATTTGATCGAAACACAACGTATACCTTTATTTAATTTTTTTTTAAAAAACCCCGGAACTCGGTAAAACACAAAATTGGCGCAGTCGGTAGGATCCTTAATAAAACGTATTTAAGGATCCAGTGATACGAATCGGGTTAATAAAAAAAAATAAATAAATAAATTGTGAAAAAAAATATATAAAACTTTTTACAGTGAACTCTAAAAAATAATTAAAGTGGACACCACTCAAAAAGAAGTGCAGTGAACATTTATAATTAAGAGAACACTAAAAAGAAAATAAAGAAAAAAAGCTTTTTACAGTGAACTCTACTAAATAATTAAAGTGAACACCACTCGAAAAAGAAGTGCAGTGAACATTTATAATTAAAGAGAACGCTAAAAAGAAAATAAAATTGGTGAAGTGAAAACTTAAGAATATCAACTGAAGCCACAGAAGAAAAAGATCTCTGTGCAGTACCACCAAAGAAACTAAAGTCACAGAAAACAAATTTTCTGTGCAGTGAACAATAAATTGTTAGAAAACAAACAAAATTTTCACAAAAAATAAAAGGCAACGAGCTTTCGATCAAAACAGGATGACCGAAGGACAGACTCAATTACCACCAGTAGAGCTAGTGGAGGAGCTAGCCAGGAAGGATCAACAACTGGAGCAAATGCGACAGGCATATCTAGAACTTCGTAACAACGTAGATGGAGGCCAAAGGGAAAGCATCCTAAAAATGATAAATAGCCTTCCCACATTTACCGGAGTTGGAGAAATCACCATAAATTCATTCTTTAGCAACATAGAGTACTTGCTGTCAACAATCACCAACCATGAAACTAGAAAAGAGGCAGTCAGGACTATATTCTACAGAGTTATTCAAGGACCAGCAAAAAATGTAATAATCAACATCCCCGAACCGGATAACTGGTTGCTGATCAAGGAAACCCTGAAGCTGAGGTACCGACCAGATGTAGAGCCCCATCAACTTTACAAAAAAGTAGCAAATCTTAAAGTAAATACGGTGAGTGAACTCATGATTGAAATTCAAGACATTAAATATAAGGCGGACGAACTGACTGTATACTATGCGGACGACCACTATCTTGACCTATCAAATATGGGCAGTATATTAGTAAACACAATAAAGGAAATGACGCAGGGAATATTGTTGGATAAAATTTACAATGAAGTTAATTTGAATAATATATTGAAAATCATGACAAGTAGGCGATTTGAAGACAGTTGTATTCGGACAGAATATAGGAAATTTAAAACAAAAGAAAATAGATTAGAATTTGCAGGGAATAGAAAAAATCAATTTCATGAAGATTATAGAAACAGAAACCAGTATCAACGGTATAACAATGAATCAGGACAATATAGGCAAAATAATTATCGCGAATATAATAATAATAACCATGGCCAAAATTACTACAAAGGAAATAATAATAATTGGCATAATAACTATAGGGATAATAATAATTATAAAGGAAATTTATACAATCATAGGCCCAATAATTCTGGAAAATTCCATAGACCAATGACAGGAAACCCTGGACAGAATTCTGGCCAATATCGCCAGAATGCGTTCAGGCAAGGTCAGGTTGAACCAATGGAAGTTGATAATATTCAGAGTAGTAGAAGTAATTTCCAACAGGCAGGACACCCTGACCCGCAGACTGGCCAAAATCGCTTAGTCTCAGTCAGGCAAAGCCAGGAAAGAACTTTTCAAAATAATGAAGGAAGGGAAATAAATAATTGCGTTTTTTTTACGAAACCACATCGGAGTGGTTGCCTAAAATAATTATGATAATTGACGGTAAAAAATATAATGCTCTTATAGATACCGGAGCAAGCTTTAGTTTAATAAATAATGAAGTTAATAATTTTCCTAAAACAAAACTAAGAAATCCAATAATATTTAGTACAATTACAAATGAAGATTCAATAAAATACGAAGTCATTACAAAAGCACCACAAGAATTTAATTTGCCAAACAATGCCAGAGTGAGATGGAAATCAGCTCCACTCATTGGACGAAATTATGATTTCATCATCGGAATGGATATATTAAAATTTTTGAACGCGAAAATAAATATTGAAGAAAGAAAAATTATTTTAAATGACAATGAAATTCAATTTATAAATAAACCTTTTAATTTTGAGCAAATTTATACGTTAGAGGGATCAGATTTAGAAAGATTAAAGCTAGATCATCTAAACGAGGAAGAATACAAGGAAATCTCACTTTTAATAAAACAATTCAAAAATCTACTCTATAAAGAAGGTGACCAATTAACAAATACTACTGAAATTCAACATGAAATTAAAACAACAACACAACAACAAATTAATTCCAAATTATACAGATATCCGCCTCAACATGAAATGGAAGTAAGAAAACAAATACAAGAAATGGAAGAACAAGGGATTATTCAAAAAAGCTATTCTAGATACTCAAGCCCATTAATTGTAGTGCCGAAGAAAATAGATAATTCTGGACAAAAGAAATTCCGATTGGTAGTAGACTATAGAAAATTAAACGAAGTTACAATCGATGACAAATATCCTCTCCCGAATATTGATTCAATCCTGGATAAATTAGGACGAGCTCAGTATTTTACAACATTAGATTTAGCAAAAGGCTATCACCAAATTTTAGTAAAACAGGAAGATAGAGAAAAAACTGCGTTTGTAACACCTCATGGTTTATATGAATTCGTAAGAATGCCGTTTGGATTAAAAAATGCGCCCGCAACATTTCAACGGCTCATGAACGAAATTTTGAGGGATTTTATAAATAAAACATGCGTAGTTTATTTAGACGATATTCTTATTTTTAGCACCACATTGCAAGAACATGTAAAAGCTATTAGAAATATATTCAAGGTTTTAGAAAGTAAAAATTTAAAAATCCAAATTGACAAATGTAATTTTATGCGGAAAGAAACGGAATTTTTAGGACACATTTTAACGAAAGACGGAATGAAACCAAATCCCAACAAAATTAAAGTTATTCAAAATTTAGAGTTACCAAAAACAAAGAAACAGATAAAAAGCTTCTTAGGACTAACAGGTTATTATCGTAAATTTGTAAAAAATTATGCTAAAGTAGCACAACCAATCACTAAATATTTGAAAAAAGGTGTTAAAATTAATCTAAAAGACCCCACTTATATAGAAGCGTTTGAAAAATTAAAAATATTAATAAGCTCGCATCCAATTTTACGTTATCCGAATTATGATAAACAATTTACAGTCACAACGGACGCATCAAATTACGCTATAGGTGCCGTATTATCTCAGGAAGGACATCCTGTATGTTTTGCTTCGAGGACGTTAAATAATCACGAAAGAAATTATTCGGCAACAGATAAAGAATTTTTAGCGATTTTATGGAGTGTAAATTATTTCAGACCTTATGTTTATGGAAGAAAATTCAAAATTCTAACAGACCACCAGCCAATTAAATTTTTGCATTCGAAATATAAAGGAAAAGATATGTCACCTAGACATCAAAGATGGTTACTAAAATTAGGGGAATATCAATTTGACATAGAATATTTGAAAGGCAAAGAAAATAGGGTAGCAGATTTTCTAAGCAGGATACAAAACAACGACGATAACAATGTGGAAGAAATAGACAGTGACAATAGCGATATATTAAATCTTGCAGTTAATAACATAGAAGACAATGAATCCTTACAAACAGTACACTCAGCGGAAGAAAATTTAAATGATCATTTTCCAATTAAAGAAGAAATAGTTAATAAATATAAAACACAAATAATTTTAACAAATAATAAAGTCGAAGAATTTAAAACAGTACATGGAAAAAGAATAATATTTATAGCCGAATGTGATTTCCAAGAAATGGGAGACATATTCAGTAGGTATATTATAAAAGGAAAAATTGGCATTTATTCGGAAATTTCGGAACACAGTTATAACATAGTCCAAGAAAAACTTATTGCAATGTTTTCAAATGATACGCAAATTGAATTTATAAAGTGTACAATGAGGGCACAGGACATTGAAACAGAAGTCGAAGCCGTTAAACAAATTTCGTTGTATCACGTAAGAGAAAGCATGCATTCAGGTATATTAGAAACGTATAATCAGATAAAAAATAAAATATATTATCCAAAATTACTGGAATTGATTCAAATCGTAATTAATCAATGTGAAATTTGTCAAGAATCTAAATATGATAGAAGGCCTATTAAACCAAAATTTAATTTTACAGAAACTCCCTCTAGGAAAAATGAAATTATACATATAGACACATATGTCATGAAAGGACACCATTTCTTAACAATTATTGACAAATTTTCGAAATTTGGTGCAGCTTATCCGTTAAATGACAGAAATCATGTCACAATTATAGAACAGTTAGAAGATCATTTTACTAAATTAGGAATACCAAATAAAATAGTAGCAGATAATGAATTTAAAGCTGCAAGGATAAAAGAATTTTTGGATGCTCAAAACATTGAATTACATTTGACTAAACCAAATAGCCATACAGGTAACGGAGACATTGAAAGATTCCATAATACAATTGCGGAAAAATTTAGGATTTTATATAAAACTGAAAAAGGTTTACCAATCAGACAATTAATCCAGAAAGCTATTAGAAATTACAATGAAAGATTTCACTCCACAATCAAATATACTCCAAATGAAGTGCATAACAATAAAGTGGACCCGGCAATAGTAAAAAATAATATAGAGGCAACAAAATATAAAATCATAAGCAAATTAAATAAAAACAGAGAGGATTATGAAGAAACCAGATCTGAAGGTTTTATTAAAAATTACAAAGCAGTTAGGCATAAAGAACAGCCAAAATTTAGGAAAGGGAAATTACAAAATATTCATCCCATTAATATTAAAAAACCTTTAAAATTTTCAGATATTAATAACGATACTAATGATGATAATGACTCGACAGACTGAAACAGCAATGACATTGACAGAATTAGTGGACCAAACAGGATTTATTGACTTGGAATTGAAAAATCAGGATATAGTTTTGGACAGTGACATAGTACTACACATAATTGACGTTAAAGAAATAGAAAATATCATTAATGAAATGACAGACGATATTATATTAATGAAGGCTAGTAACAAAGACATATTACAATCAGAATTATTAGAAGCTCGTAATAAACTAATGACGCTTATACCTAGACAAATTAGACAAAAAAGAGGACTAATAAATGCTATAGGAACATTATCAAAATGGACATTTGGTACAATGGACGATTACGACAGACAGACTATACAAAAACATTTTCTACAGACGGACGACACAGTAAATAAATATCTATAAATAATCATTTTAATATAGCTATAGAACAAATTAAAAATATTGTAAAAAATGATCGAATGGAAATTGAAAAAAGTTTTAATGCAATAAATAAATTTGAAAATCAAGAATATCAAGAGCATATGTATTTACAACAAATTACAAAAATTCAATTGATAAAAAGTAAAATAGAACAAATACAAGATAATGTAGTTTCTGCTAAGTACGGATTAATACACCCAAATATTTTAACAAATAATGAAATAACCAAATACAATATTGATTTTAATAAATTAAAATATTTACAACTCGGTATAGCAACTTTTAATAATACTTATTTAATTTTGGGTATAAAAATTCCAAAAATATTTATACAAGCTAAAATAAGAAAAATTATACCATTACCAAATAAAGAACAAAAAGAAATAGATGCTCAAATAGAAGAAGTTTTTACATATAAAAATAAAACTATGAGATTTGAAGAAAATAAACATTTTAGACAATTAAAACCGAGCACTCATTGTATAATAACACAAAATTGTAAACTTGTTACAAATAAAGACTTGGAAATTATACTTTTAGATGAAAAAACAATAATGGTTAAAAATGCAGTAAATTTATTTGTAAACAATACATGTAATAAAAATAATACTATTTTAAGTGGAAATTATATCATTCAATTTAATAATTGTTCAATAAAAATAAATGATTATTATTATTCAAACTTAATTGAAAATGTACAAGGAAATATTATGAGTTTGCGATACGATGATATACAAAATTTTACAGAAAAATTAACATTTGAACAAATAAATGAAGAAAATAAAATTAATTTTCAAAATATTTCAAACCTAAAAATTCATAATAAAATCATATACACATGTAATATTTTTCTCATAGTTATAATTGTCTTAATAATCATTTTGTGGAAAACAAAATTTAATAAAATTAAAATTAACTTGAATAATAGAATTCAGGAGAATTCTGGTCTAAAGGGGAGGGTAGTTACATATGCAAACCCCCAGACCTACATAAAAAATGAGTTACCTGATAAAATTGATGAATTGCTTAAAGAAATTCAAAAGCCAGACAGTAACCCAATACCGTATCCGGTATTGGGCAAACCATAATATTTCCATTTAATTCAAATAATAAGCAGAAATAATATTTAAGTCAAACGTTAGCATAGTAAGCAAAATTGTAAAATTAAGAAGTAAGTTCATTGAATGAAAACAAATAAAGAGAGAGTCTGATCTGGGCATTTGATCGAAACACAACGTATACCTTTATTTAATTTTTTTTTAAAAAACCCCGGAACTCGGTAAAACACAAAATTCGCACGCCAAATCGGGGGATCGGTTTATATGGGGGCTATATATAATTATGGACCGATGTGACCAATTTTTGCATGATTATTAGAGACCATATACTAACACCATGTACCAAATTTCAGCCGGATCGGATGAAATTTGCTTCTCTTAGAGGCCTCGCAAGCCAAATCGGGGGATCGGTTTATATGGGGGCTATATATGATTATGGACCGATGTGGGCCAATTTTTGCATGGTTGTTAGAGACCATATACTAACACCATGTACCAAATTTCAGCCGGATCGGATGAAATTTGCTTCTCTTAGAGGCCTCGCAAGCCAAATCGGGGGATCGGTTTATATGGGGCTATATATAATTATGGACCGATGTGGACCAATTTTTGCATGGTTGTTAGAGACCATATACTAACACCATGTACCAAATTTCTGCTGGATCGGATGAAATTTGCTTCTCTTAGAGGCCTCGCAAGCCAAATTTGGGGGTCCGTTTATATGGGGGCTATACGTAAAAGTGGACCGTTATGGCCCATTTGCAATACCATCCGACCTACATCAATAACAACTACTTGTGCCAAGTTTCAAGTCGATAGCTTGTTTCGTTCGGAAGTTATCGTGATTTCAACAGACGGACGGACGGACGGACGGACATGCTCAGATCGACTCAGAATTTCACCACGACCCAGAATATATATATACTTTATGGGGTCTTAGAGCAATATTTCGATGTGTTACAAACGGAATGACAAAGTTAATATACCCCCATCCTATGATGGAGGGTATAAAAATTAGCTAAAAGTAAAGAAAAAAATCATTTGCGACAAATCTTGACTATTTAAACCATACAGTAATTCATTTTTACTACGAGGACATTTCGGAAACTTCTTAGCCTAGCACACGGTATAAACAGAAAAAAGTTAAGTGTTTTGGAAACTTCCATCTCTGTTATGAACACATGTTCAATTTTGTTTCGATCTGGCAACTCCTTCATATAGAAACAGTTGTTCAAAAAAGACGCATCCGCAATTTTTTTACAATGGAAAAATTAGAAATGCGTGCTGTCATTAAATATTTACATAAAAAAGGTTTATCGGGCCAAGAAATTCATAATGATATGGTGAATGTGTTAGGTGAAAGTGCTCCTTCATATGCAACAGTATAAATTGGGTTGCTGAATTTAAACGTGGTCGTACAAGCATGGAAGATGAACCACGTAGTGGACGTCCAAAGACAGCAACAACAACAGAAATTGTAGCCAAAGTGCATGATATGGTATTAAATGATCGACGAATAAAAGTGCGTGAAATTGCTAATATCATGGGCATCTCATTTGAGATGCCCATGATATTAGCATGAAGAACTACAGATGAAAAAATGGGTGCCACATTTGTTAACAGTCGATCAAAATCGCATAAGAACGAAATTTCTCAAGCTTGTTTGGATCGTTTTAAGCGAAATAAAATGAATTTTAAGCGTCGTTTCATAACTGTTGATGAGACATGGATCCACCACTATACTCCAGAGACAAAAGAACAATCCAAACAATGGACTGAAGCTGGAGAAAGTGCCCCAAAAAGGCAAAAACAATTCAAACGGCTGGTAAGGTTATGACAACGGTTTTTTGGGACTTCAAAGGTATTTTATTGATTGACTATCTGCAAAAGGGTAAAACAATAAATTCAGAGTACTATTGCAACCTTTTGGATCTATTAAAACACAAAAAAATAATTGTTCATGAAGACAACGCACCAGCGCACAAGAGTGTTTTAACAATGGCTAAAATCAACGAATTAAAGTACGAGTTGCTTGACCACCCACCTTATTCTCCTGATTTAGCTCCCAGTGACTTTTACTTGTTTCCAAATCTAAAAAAATCCTTACTGGCAAGCGTTTTACCTCAAGATGCAATTACAGTTGTAAACCAAGTGTTACAAGACACGTTAAGTTTTAAATGCATTTAAAATGGTGTTAAATGCTAGTAAAAAACTGTTCACGCCTAATTAAATGTATGTGTATATTTATACTCGTGGTATGTTTATACTCGACTCTACGTTCTTTTGAATTCCTTCCAAACTTTCAAACTTTTATACCAAAAATAGTTTTTACAAAATTGTTATTTTTGAAATAAAAAAAATAATATTTTATCCAAAAGCTCAGTCCATTTCGTTTACATCAAGCACTGTTTCTGACTGTAAATCTTTAATAACCCACTTTTCGAAGTTTCATTATACAAATTTTATATAATATAAATATAAATGTGTAAATTAAAAAAAAATATGTTCGGTCGGAGCAGGGATTGAACCTACGACCCTTTGCATGCAAGGCAGACATGCTACCCACTGCTCCACGTGGCCAACAAATGTATGTTTCCGTTAAATAATGTTATGTTTGCATGGGCTCGTGGGCGCTGCAAACTATGCTATATAAAGGGTGATTCTTTTGAGGTTAGGATTTTCATGCATTAGTATTTGACAGATCACGTGGGACTTCAGACATGGTGTCAAAGAGAAAGATGCTCAGTATGCTTTGACATTTCATCATGAATAGACGAACGATCTGCCACAACGTCGAATTTTCAGTGAATGGGCCCTAGAAAAGTTGGCAGAAAATCCGCTTTTTTATCGACAAATTTTGTTCAGCGATGAGGCTCATTTCTGGTTGAATGGCTACGTAAATAAGCAAAATTGCCGCATTTGGAGTGAAGAGCAACCAGAAGCCGTTCAAGAACTGCCCATGCATCCCGAAAAATGCACTGTTTGGTGTGGTTTGTACGCTGGTGGAATCATTGGACCGTATTTTTTCAAAGATGCTGTTGGACGCAACGTTACGGTGAATGGCGATCGCTATCGTTCGATGCTAACAAACTTTTTGTTGCCAAAAATGGAAGAACTGAACTTGGTTGACATGTGGTTTCAACAAGATGGCGCTACATGCCACACAGCTCGCGATTCTATGGCCATTTTGAGGGAAAACTTCGGAGAACAATTCATCTCAAGAAATGGACCGGTAAGTTGGCCACCAAGATCATGCGATTTGACGCCTTTAGACTATTTTTTGTGGGGCTACGTCAAGTCTAAAGTCTACAGAAATAAGCCAGCAACTATTCCAGCTTTGGAAGACAACATTTCCGAAGAAATTCGGGCTATTCCGGCCGAAATGCTCGAAAAAGTTGCCCAAAATTGGACTTTCCGAATGGACCACCTAAGACGCAGCCGCGGTCAACATTTAAATGAAATTATCTTCAAAAAGTAAATGTCATGGACCAATCTAACGTTTCAAATAAAGAACCGATGAGATTTTGCAAATTTTATGCGTTTTTTTTTTTAAAAAAGTTATCAAGCTCTTAACAAATCACCCTTTAAATGTAACTTATAACGATAATTGTCTACTGGTGACTATAAAAGCTACGTAGCCCAGTGGATAGTGTGTTGGCTTACAAACTATATAGACCTCGGTTCGATTCTCCGTCCAGGCGAAAGGTAAAATTTGAAAAATGTATAAAATTGAATAATTTCTTGAACATTATTTGTATTACCGGTGTTATTTGAGGGAGGGAATGAGCACAATCTTCTTAGGGGAAAATTCTTCCAAGCATATAATATTTTTGGGCTCAAAATGCTTTCAAACATATAATATATTCACATAAAACAAACATATTAATGTTTCGGCAGTATCCAATAATATATGTGCCTCCTGCAAAATATGTTTGAAACATATGTTAGAGAAGCGATTTTTTAGGGTAGATATAATAGGTCAAATAGCGCTTATTTTCAGAACAAACTCATATAGCTCTTGAAGTAATTAAGGTAGGTCCTCAGAATTAAAATTTTTTTCTACATGCTGTTAATACAAGTAAAAACAGAAGAAAAATTTAAGTTTGTAACATTAGGTTTATTTCGGTAGTGAAAGGGTTAATACCCATCACAACTCAGAAAAAAATGGAAGTTGTTCCACACAATCCGGAATTCCCCATCAAATTTTTTCCACTTCCGATGCAGTCCCTTTGGACAAGTCCATAAACATTTATTTTAAAGAGCATCCCGAGAATCCCTATCGATTATTTTTCACGTCCGCTGCATTTTTCTTGGACAAGTCTTGGAAAGTACGAAGTTAGGCCGTTTGAAGTGAAAATTTAATTTTTGGACACTAAAATTTCGCAAATAAGAATAGAAAATGAATAAGAAAGTAAAAAAATAATAAAAAAATCATCCCCGCTGGGATTTGAACCCGTGTCATTTGACTTTTTCACTTCCATGGAAGTTCTTTTGAGAAGGTTTAGCAAATTACAATAATTTGTATACCCACCACCATAGGATGGGGGGTATATTAACTTTGTCATTCCGTTTGTAACACATCGAAATATTGCTCTAAGACCCCATAAAGTATATATATTCTGGGTCGTGGTGAAATTCTGAGTCGATCTGAGCATGTCCGTCCGTCCGTCCGTCCGTCTGTTGAAATCACGATAACTTCCGAACGAAACGAGCTATCGACTTGAAACTTGGCACAAGTAGTTGTTATTGATGTAGGTCGGATGGTATTGCAAATGGGCCATATCGGTCCACTTTTACGTATAGCCCCCATATAAACGGACCCCAAAATTTGGCTTGCGAGGCCTCTAAGAGAAGCAAATTTCATCCGATCCGGCTGAAATTTGGTACATGGTGTTAGTATATGGTCTCTAGCAACCATGCAAAAATTGGTCGACATCGGTCCATAATTATATATAGCCCCCATATAAACCGATCCCCCGATTTGGCTTGCGAGGCCTCTAAGAGAAGCAAATTTAATCCGATCCGGCTGAAATTTGGTACATGGTGTTAGTATATGGTCTCTAACAACCATGCAAAAATTGGTCCACATCGCTTCATAATTATATATAGCCCCCATATAAACCGATCACCAGATTTGACCTTCGGAACCTCTTGGAAGACCAAAATTCATCTGATTCATTTGAAATTTGGTACCTGGTGTTAATATATGGCATCAAACTCCCATGCAAAAATTGGTCGATATCGGTCCATAATTATATATAGGCCCCATATAAACCGATCCCCAGATTTGACCTCCAGAGCCCCTTGGAAGAGCAAAATTCTTCCCATTCGGTTGGAATTTGGTACGTGATGTTAGTATATGGTATCCAACAACCATGCAGGAATTGGTTCCTATCAGTCCATAATTATATATAGCTTCCATATAAACCGATGAACAGATTTGACCTCCGGTGCCTCTTGGAGAAGCAAAATTTATCCGATCTGCTTGAAATTTGGTACGTGGTGGTAGTATATGATATTTAACAACCATGCCAAAAGTGGTCCATATCAGTCCATAATCGTACATAGCCCCATATAAACCGATCCCGAGATTTGGTTTTGGAACCTCTTGGAGGAGCAAATTTCATCCGAGTGAGTTGAAATTTGGTACATTGTGCTAGTATATGGTCGTTAACAACCATGCCTAACTAGGTCCATATCGGTCTATAGTTATATATGGCCCTCATATAAATCGATCCCCAATCACACAAAAATTGGTCCATATCAAGTTCATAATTGTATATAGCCCCCATATAAGCGACCCTCATATTTCAATTCTGGCTCTCTACGTACAAAAAGTCCATATCGATTCGTAATTATTTGTAGACTTAACTATACATAACTTTTTTGTCTAATATATGCCATGTATGGACTAAATCACAATTTAGAAAACGATGTTAAGAAGTTTTAAGATACCACAACCCAAGTAATTCGATTGTGGATGACAGTCTTTGGTAGAAGTTTCTACGCAATCCATGGTGGTGGGTACATAAGATTCGGCCTGGCCGAACTTGCGGCCGTATATACTTGTTAATTTTTTGTTGATTTTTAATGGGGGAAAAATATATTTATACAAAAATATATGCCGAAAAAAAAACAAAATAAAAACGATATATAACATAAACCAAATATTTTGTTTTTTTAATATTTATTAACAAATTGCCGCTGGTGAAATTTGAACCAGCGTTCTTTATTTTTTTCATACATAATAATCATGAACATCTCAGGAAGTAGTTAAAATGTCAGGTTCAACCCCCGGTGGAAGCGAAGAAGTTTTTCAATTTGTAAAAATTAGATAATAATAAAATAAAAGTGTAACAAAAAATACTGCTAAAATAAAAAAAAACGAAATTAGAAAAAAAAATTGTTTTTTAGTTTTTTTTTTTTAATTTCTTCATCCAAAGGAACTTCCAAGCCACAACTTCTAAAGCAATGCAAAGGATCCAAAAATGGCAAGCTCATGTAAAATTCATTGGAGATGATCCAAGTTTGCACTACTTCCGGATCACAAATTGGGGATCCAAACAACTTTTGTGGAAGCTCTTGTTTCGCTGGGAATGTATCAAATATAATAGTTTCATCAGTAAACCCCTCGGCGTTAAAATTTCAACTGAATTAGATAAATATACTCCCTCAAAATGATCGGTTACTACATAAGTTTATATAAGAATAATTTTTGTTTGAGTATTATAGGAATCTTAAACTTCTACTCTAATACTGGGTTCAAATTAACGCCTAGTACAAAGAACACGTTTTTGCACGAAAAACTGTTATACTCCATATAAAAAAGTTTGCGCGGAATAACTGCGAAATTTGTTCAGCTTTTTCGATGCTACTCTAGAATTTTTGTATGGAAAAATAGGCAGGCATATTATTTCGCACAAATAAGTTAACAACCCTGCGTTTAGAAATTTAAACGCAAAAAATATTTCGTTCGTACCAAACGAAATTTTGGACAAAAAACCATCGTTTACCATTTGATTTTCGCTGTAGGGAAATTGGTTTGGAAGTTATATAGATTGTGATAAACGTTGATTCTTAGCAGGATGTGAAAATATATTTGTTTTTTGTTATTGCATCTTCATTCACATCTTTTTTTCGGAACATTTCGAAAGATTGTTCTGTATTACATTAAAGGTGTGCGCGTGAGTGAAATTTTACTTACGAGGAAATATTTGTACTCACGCACAACATTTGGGTAGGAATTCACACTCATGCATATTCACGAATGGAAAGTCATACCCACGCATGCTCATGCACGAACAACGTTTAAAGCCTCACGCTCTCGCACGATTCACGCAATAAGCGTGATTCACGAAAGTTTTCGGTACACGAAATTTCCCATGATTCACTAAAATTTCTCGTAACTCACGACAATGTTCGTGATTCACGAAAATGTTCGTGAAACGACAATTCGCATGATTCACGAAAAAGGTTCGTGAAACGACAATTCGCATGATTTACGAAAATTCTCATGTTTCACTACAAATCTCATGACTAACGGCGGAACCATTGGCAAAATATAAAAAATAAAATATGGTTCACCACCACCAAACCACCGAATAATGAACGCTATTGAACTTTTAAGCGTGATCAAGAGTTTGTTCATGAGACTGAGTTATTAGCATGCCTTTATTTTACCCTGAGTGTGAATTTTATAGTGATTTCGAAGAAATTTTCCTCACGCACATTAACGAACAGAATTAGATTTTCACTCCCGCTCAAGCATGACACATTTTTGTTTAGTCCCATTCACGAGATTTAGTTTAATTTTCCTTCACGAATCACGTTATTCACCTCTACATTACATACTATTACCAGCAAACCTCAAAATGTGTAGAGTTGGAAAAGGCCAGAGCTTAATACAAACCAAATGAAAAATGATTTTGGAAAAGCAGAATTTTTATTGCAAAAATAAAAATTTTGTAAGAAAATAAAATTTTTCTTGAGGTTAAAAGTTTGAAATGTAGATTCTGTCGATTCTGTTACCGCCATTACATGAATTAGCAGAATAAGAAAAATCGACGCATTTTACTAGTTTCGGTTAAGTGCACCTACACAGAAAAAAATGTCTATAGTTAAAATAACGCCAAATTTAACTTATTTTTATTGTAAAAAAAATTATTTGCCATATATATTTTATGAACTAAACGTGGGTATAAAGTTAAATGGCCGTACACATTAGTTCAATATGAACTAAACTAAAAGAAAAACAAGTAAGGAAAGTCTAAAGTCGGGCGGGGCCGACTATATTATACCCTGCACCACTTTGTAGATCTAAATTTTCGATACCATATCACATCCGTCAATTGTGTTGGGTGCTATATATAACGGTTTGTCCCAAATACATACATTTATATATCACTCGATCTGGACAGAATTTGATAGACTTTTACAAAATCTATAGACTCAAAATTTAAGTCGGCTAATGCACTAGGGTGGAACACAATTTTAGTAAAAAAATATGGGAAACATTTAAATATGAAGCAATTTTAAGGAAACTTCGCAAAAGTTTATTTATGATTTATCGCTCGATATATATGTATTAGAAGTTTAGGAAAATTAGAGTCATTTTTACAACTTTTCGACTTTTCGACTCAGCAGATTTTACAAGGAAAATGTTGGTATTTTCACTATTTTTGTCGAAATCAGAAAAAAATATATATGGGAGCTATATATAAATCTGAACCGATTTCAATCAAATTTGGCACGCATAGCTACAATGCTAAATCTACTCCCTGTGCAAAATTACAACCAAATTGGGCCAAAACCCTGGCTATTAGAACCATATTAGTCCATATCGGGCGAAAGATATATATGGGAGCTATATCTAAATCTGAACCGATTTCTTCCAAAATCAATAGGGTTCTATTCTGACCCGAATTAGGAACATGTGCCAACTTTGAAGGCAATTGGACTTAAATTGCGACTTAGACTTTGATCACAAAAATGTGTTCACAGACAGACGGACGGACGGACAGACGGACATGGTTATATCGACGCAGGGACCCACCCTGAGCATTATTGCCAAAGACACCATGTGTCTATCTCGTCTCCTTCTGGGTGTTACAAACATATGCACTAACTTATAATACCCTGTTCCACAGTGTGGCGCAGGGTATAATAAGATGGTTGGTATGGTTAAATGGTCATGAGTTGGCACCAATGATTTTCTTCTTTACTTTTAGTTCATTTTTTCTTTTATGGGTGGTATGTAATTCCGTGAACTACAGTTAAAAAGTACAACAGGGCATTAAATTTCCTGATTTTAGCAACGCTTTGTGGAAATCTCAAAATGTGAAGTACAATTTAGTTCAATTTTCGCACGAGGTAGTTCATTCTTACTATAAACCAGTTTACTTTTTTTCGGTGTACTATAACTTCAGTTAGTCAAATCCCCTCATATATGAGGGCCACATCAAACACATACCGATATAAATGAAATTTGAAACCTAAATAACCTCTAGATTTCTAATATCAGGCACACATCGCCGAAGAATTCAGGCGAATTTTAAGCAATTCGGCTAAAAATTGCGATGTCTAGAAGCGAAGAAGTCAAACTGAGAGATCGATCTATATGGGAGCTATACCAAGACACCAATTAAAAAAAAAAAACAAACTGTTTCAGATTTTAAAACGATAGCTCCATTATTGAAAGAAGTAACGTAGGGTGTGTAAAAGTGACAACCGGTTAGTTGGTTAACGGATTCCATAATAAAAACCGAATACAGATACTGTGTTGGCTTACAAACTGTATGGTCCTCGGTGAAAGGTAAAATTTAAAAGGTAAAATTTAAAAAAAAAAATATAAAATTGAATAATTTCTTCAAGATTATTTGTATTACGGAAAAAGGTGCCAAGAACTAAAAAATTTCGTGGAAGCAAAAATTATGTGAGGGAATGAGCACAATATTCTTTGGGGAAAATTCTTCCAAGCATATAATATTTTTGGGCTCAAAATGCTTCGAAACATATAATATGTTCACATAAAACAAACATATTAATGTTTCAACAGTATCCAATAATATATGTGCTTCCTACAACATATGTTTGGAGAAGCGATTTTTTTAAGGGTGTATGAAATTAATATGGGTTACTTGATTGGACAAAGGTCCCCCGAGGAGAGCTTAAGTCACCTCTCTGGTTTGCCTGAATTTTAGGGAAGATTGGGTTGGCCGCTAGGCAAAGATCCGCTACTTTGTATTTTGATATAGGGTCGGGGAGGGCAGATCCCTTTCCCCGGCTTTTTGAAAAATAATGAAAAAACTAAACTCTGATTTACTTTAAATTTGCAAAGAACGTGTGGGGCACCTGATTTTTTTCATATTTGGACGGGGACCACCCCTTGGCCTCAAATTTTTAAAACTGAAGAAAAGATCTCAGATTTCCTTACTATCTTGTGAGAGAGGTAACTTAATTTTCCCATTTACTTCAAATTTTAAGGGAAGGCCTCTAGACAAATATGAACATTATTTTTCGATATATGGTCGGAGAGGTGGATCTACCCCAACTAAACTCTGATATTTCCACAAGACGTTGTTAAAACCAGGAAAATTTAATGCCCTGGTTGTTTTTTTTTTTTTTTTAACTAACAAACAACTAACAAAATTTCACCCATAGAGGAAAAAATCATGACCCAATTATGACCATGACTGTAGTTCATACTGCATATTACTATTTTTGGAAATCGTACTAAAAGTTTCTTTTGCTTTAGTTCAAATTGAACGATTTCTGGTCCGACTTTTCGAAAATTGGAAAAAATGTTATTATTTTACATATTTCGTAGGAAAGCAGGATAAAAGTCTGTGACATTATTTCACTACTTCAGTATTAACATTTTTGTTGGGATGCTTGACTTTTGTACGAATTGCCTTTCCGCTATGTTGAGGAGGGGGGTACTCCCCTTGACCAACAATGCTCCGCAGGAAATGTAGAGGATGGAAGGATCACCCCCCCCCCCCTTTTTTTTGTATGTTAACAAAAATATGTCCAATTTATTTGAAATTCACACGGAAATTCGTCTGATTAGTTTTTTGTTCGATAACGTCACGAATGGTTTGCGTCCATGCTAAAATTTCTGCATGCTTTTACTGTTAAAGTGAAGAATTTGTATTGAAGGTTATTCGGCGATAAAAACTAAGTAGTAGTAGTAGTAGTAATTGTATTCTTCATTTATATTCAACATTTTATAAAATCTATTTATAACAAAATATTTAGTACAATATATGTATTTAATGTTTAAATATAAGAATAATAAATTAATGTGACGTTGAGCTTAGGTCGTCAGTCTTTAAATTAATTATGGAATGCTTAGATTTTGTTTTTGTTTGTTTTTTTTCGTCAACTCTCTCGGTTTCTATGTCTATTCTTTCTCTCTCGCTCTCTGAATAAGATATCGCAACTTATATATGTTTACTCGAGATTTCTAAATTTATTTATGTTTACATCCACACATACTCGTAATATGTTCTAACATATTTTATGCAAATTTAGGAACATTATATTTTTGTATTTAAATATATTGGGTTTAAAAAAAAATTCAGCCCGAATATGGTACACATGTTGTTTACATGGGAACATATGAAAATCATATTTTTCTATGCGTGTGTAAATTAGTTAGTGGTAAATTGGTACTGGAAGGTGTTCGCGTACTTTTCTGCTAATTTTACTCTAGTTGCTAAAATGAATGCATACTGGACATAACCACTTATTTAGATCAAATTTTATATATCACTGACGAGTGTATTCAACTTAAGGGTGAGACCCATAAATGTCTCGAAATCCAAAAACTATTGCCATACAATAAAAAAAAAGTTTACTTGGATCCAAATATTTTAACCTTTAACATTTGAAGGGTTTTCGTATTGATTCCGAGCCAAAGATGCGGCTTTTTTAAAATAAAGACATTTTTTAGAGGCCTGTCTGGCCTTAAATCTAGGATCAATAAAATTTAAATTAGGATAGAGATGACACTTATTGAATTTTCATTCTCTTTTCGCGGTATATTATTGTTACGTTTTTATATCGAGGCGTGTTTAATAACCCGATAATTAAAACACAGTTCTTTTCAAATAACGACAATCTACAATTTATTTGTTTAACTAATAGGTTTGCTCTACGATGTGTACTGTATAAACTTTAGCTTACGACTGACTTCACAGCTCCCTGTGTCAGCTCTTTTATAGTACTGTATAACGATCAGGGCTGTGGAGTCGGAGCCGGAGTCGGAGTCTGAAGATTTTGCTGGAGTCGGAGTCGGAGCCGGAGTCATAGAAATTTTGCTCGACTGCGACTCCGCCGAAACAAACTTTGAAAAACACTTCCTATCATTGAAACTAAAGAAATATTTCGACAAATTAGATTCCATTAGGGTTTTTAATCGAACAACGAAAAACGAATTAATGGATTTCATGCCATTCAAAGTGTATTTACATGGGGAAATTTCACGGTGATATAAAAAGTAGGTTTTACTACAATATGGGATGAATTAATCAATTGTATTGTCCATTTTTAACATATTAAAATATCGATCCTATATGTACTCTTGATAAAGGTACAATTTGAAGGTAATATAGCAGTACAACCTAACGTTCTAAATTTTTTTTGGCAGGCATGTTGAGTTCGAAGATGGGTCATACCGGACAATTTTGTGATATAGCACCTACATATAAACCCATCTTCCGATTTGTTTTAAGAAGTTTTTCCCAGTCTAATATTTGTCAGAAATTTTGAATTTAGAAGGGTTCAAGTGTAGTTTTTGTTGGGTTTAATAAACTGCCTGAATTTATTCTGATAATTGGTTGATAGTTTTGCTGCAAGTAGAGGATGCTGATGAGGAATGTGGTAATTCCGAAACGTGCGTCCATCCAACCATCTTGCAGTCTATAGGGCTTTGCCCAAATAAATTTGACAAACATTCTTTTCCTCTGTTGGTTAAGCTACAATTGTAGTTTAGTCAATGTATGGTTTTAAGCTGAAATAAAAAACAACAACAATGCTTAAAGAACAAAACCAACAATAACAAAACAAAACAAATAGTTATTTGAGATCCATAAATAAATGCGGACATTTCCCGTCGGCCCAGATTTTGTCCAGCGATTCCTGTCATCTGTTTTTATTTTTTATAAAATGCCTACACGCAGAGAAGGAATATGATCACCTCAAACATGTTTCAAGAGCAAAATGTTATTTTTGTGTGGTGACCATGTAACATGTTTGTCACTAAAATGTTATTTTCTCGTCAAATATACCCTGCTTGCCGAAATCAGATACAAGATTTCCGAGAAAATAACATGGTTGCGAAAACCATGTTACATGGTCACCACCCAAAAATAACATTTTGCCCTTAAAACATGTTTGAGGTGATCATATTCCTTCTCTGGGTGTATATAGATTAATACCAGGATTTTACTTCTTAAACATCTGGAAGCCTAATTATTTTTTGTTTTTATAAACACATATTCTGGAGATTCTTGTTATCTACACATATTTTGATGTGTTCTCTATATGGTCTTGTGTCGTATTTTAATTTATTGGCCTGACATTAAAATTTAGAGTTCTTTACATCTCTAAATTGCTGAGATTTGTCGTCGAGTCGTATCAAAATTTAAAATTAGGGTTCTTTAGAACATATAAACACATATGACAAAATAGAATACTCTATTTTTGGAACACTACAACTTAAAATCACAATTGGAATACTGTTAAAATGAGATTTAGGTACACCACCTGGAGTTGACTCCTGAGTCGAGGCTAATAAGAAATGCTGGAGTCGGAGCCGGAGTCGAGCAAAATTGACTCGACTCTAGTCTTGGGCAAAATCGTTCACCATAGTGATTCGGACTCGTCGTTCCTTTTGTACAAAGGAACTAGTTCCTTCAAATCGTTCCATCGTTCCTTTTTATATTTGTCATCACTGTCATCTACTAAAGGCAGAGATGACATTGTTTACTATTTATGTGCAACGAAGTTCGTGGCCAAATGCAAGATACAAAAAATATTAAAAATTGAGTAAAATTACTTAAAATATTTTATAGAAATATAGGAAGAAAAAATAATGAATGGAAAATTTAAAGAAGTAACTAAATTTATTGCAAGAAATTAAGATTTTTTGTATATTGTGAAGAGCCTGAGATGGAACTAATGATTCTATTGATAGCAGCATACCAATCAATGATTTAATATACATACGCGCCAAGGGAGCCACCGTGGTGCATTGGTTAGGATGCCCGCCTTGCATACACAAGGTCGTGGGTTCGATTCCTGCTTCGACCGAACACCAAAAAGTTTTTCAGCGGTGGATTATCCCACCTCAGTAATGCTGGTGACATTTCTGAGGGTTTCAAAGCTTCTCTAAGTGGTTTCACTGCAATGTGGAACGCCGTTCGGGCTCGGCTATAAAAAGGAGGTCCCTTGTCATTGAGCTTAAACTGGAATCGGGCAGCACTCAGTGATAAGAGAGAAGTTCACCAATGTGGTATCACAATGGGCTGAATAGTCTAAGTGAGCCTGATACATCGGTCTGCCACCTAACCTACATACGCGCCAAAATGAATAAATTGTCATATAGCTCAAACAAAAGTCAAATAATCAAATTGCGATCCGCGGAACTATGGAGCGTAAGTTGAACATAAAACTTAATGACAAAAGGAACGATGAGGACGAAAGAGATGGAACTAGTGACAATCGTTCCTTTTAGTGAACCGTTCATTGGAACTAGTTCGTTCCGGAACGACACAAGACTACTCGACTCCACAGCCCTGATAACGATATCGAAAATTCTCGGTAGTCTGGCCTACAACATTCTAGACTATTCTACTACTACCTGGCATAGATGACTCTGGTCATATTACTACAACTATAACAATAAGCATTAAACAAAAGGGGTTACTTTACAATGTACGATTGGGAAATTAAGAACAATTAAGAACACAATGATTTTGACAAGTGATGACGTAATTTGACCGTTATAATTTGAAATTTTAAATTAACCATTCGTTTTGTTTTGTTATTGTTGGTTTTGTTCCTTAAGCATTGTTGTTTTTCTTTTTTTATTTCAGCTTAAAACCATACATTGACTAAACTACAAGTGTAGCTTAACCAACAGAGGAAAAGAATGTTTGTCAAATTTATTTGGGCAAAGCCCTATAGACTGCAAGATGGTTGGATGGACGCACGTTTCGGAATTACCACATTCCTCATCAGCATCCTCTACTTGCAGCAAAACTATCAACCAATGATAGTTTGGTTTTGTATGATAGCCGGCTTATGCCGAAATAAATTCGAAACAAACATATCTCTTTTCCTATGCCACTGTCAAATCATCGATTTGAATGCAGTTGGCTGGGTTTATTTTGAGCTTGCTTCCTCTTCCTTTTCCATTCGTTTTGTTTTATTATTGTTGGTTTTGTTCTTTAAGCATTGTTGTTGTTTTTTTATTTCAGCTTAAAACCATACATTGACTAAACTACAAGTGTAGCTTAACCAACAGAGGAAGGTTCAAGTGTGGTTCATTGTTGGGTTTAATTGAATGAATTTATTCTGATAATTGGTTGATAGTTTTGCTGCAAGTAGAGGATGCTGATAAGGAATGTGCTAATTCCGAAACGTGCGTCCATCCAACCATCTTGCAGTCTAAATATAAATTAAATTTGACAAACATTCTTTTCCTCTGTTGGTTAAGCTACACTTGTAGTTTAGTCAATTTTAAATTAACGGAAACTAATTTGAGTAAACTTAAATCTAGAAATACCAAATTCGTAACATTATTAAAGCTATTCACGTACAAATGCCAGTTTAAAACTCCAAATTATAACAGATACTTCAAAGTAAAAAATGTTTTCTTAACTCAAAAAATAAAAAAAAATTTTAACAAAAGATGCCAAAATAAGTGTTAGCCTATATTTGAAGCGTTTTTATCTTCAATCTAAAGATTCAATAATTCCGGTTATTTTAAGGACGCACTCAAAAAAAGTGAACCCAATATTTCACTAAAGCTGATTTAATTCAATTTAAGTTCATGGAACTTTTACGTTTTACGAAAGTTTCCATGACGTTAACAATTCTTTGCGAACGTTAGTTAAATTAACTAAAATAGAGGAAAAAATTATACACAAATGAAGCATAAAGATTAACTAAATTCGGGTCTCCCACAAAATAGTTCAGAATTTCTTAAAATTAGTAAATTTTACCAGTAATGAGCCCGTCATGAACTTCGTATGGTACTAAGGACAGTTTTGCAATTTTTAACTCCAATTTTTTCCTTCAAACTTCGAAATTTTCTTTAAATAGTGAAAAAAAATGAATTATGTCTAACAAATTTTCTTGAATTTATCGAAAATTATTTACTTAGTTTTGTGAAATCGGCGTGACATCTCCGTTTCTAATACAGTTTAGTTAAAATTTTCTAAAATTAATATATTTTTTCTAAAACTAACTAAAATTTTCTTTCCGGCTGGGTTCACTGTTTTTTTCAGTGCGATTTCTTTGAATCAAGAATGTGTTTATTTACTTTAAGGAAAATTAGTTCAAATACATACGACTTTAATGGAGGGGCGCAAATTTACAAAATTAGTGTCCTAAATCTAATGAAAACATTTTTGAAGCAAAGAATATAATTAAAATTTCATTATTTTAAAGAAATTTTTCCTTAATATTTTGTAAATTGTGCATCCTAAAATTTGGGTTGCGTGCTCTTTAATATTACGTAAATAGTTTTTTTAGTGTAGTAGTAGTATTAATCTCTGAAGTTTTCACTACATAAATTTTCATGTAAAAGTGCGCGAACAAAACTATTTTCCGTGTTTTGTGCATTACGCCATTCATACGTTGCATTCTCTTTATACAAACACCACTATTCATGATTCTTGCATTTTTGTTTTCGGTCAATGAAGTTGTCTTCACATGCGAATTCGATTCTTCTGGCAGTTTAACATAAACTATCCTTAAGATATCAAGAAGTATGCACAACAATCAAAATTTAGTTCACAAAAAAATTTAACTAAACAAATTTCACACATACGTATGTAGTCTAAATGAAATACCTGCAAATATATATTGCAAAATATGTATAAAAACGTTTTTAAATATAGTGCAAGAGCAGCCTTACAATCGTGGAAAACAAAATGCGGTAATATACGAAGATGTAAAATGTCTCACAAATAAAACGTGTGCGGGATTCTGTTTGTGTTTCATATGGAGAATATAAAGAAATAAAAAATAAGAACAAAAACAAAAAAGGAGTTGATGTAACACTTTGGTGGATAAATTATCTCCTAGTGTTTTGAGTAACATGGCAACAAAAATAGACAAAAGAAAGCCTGAAACACACTTATTTCGGTATAAATAAAATTTTGGCATTCACTATGAAACACAACGGATATCACGGACAATCAATTCAATTTATATTTGATCTTTAATATTATATTATTATTATTGTTATATTATTTATTTTATAATATTTTGTTGCAATACAATGAGTCATATATGCTAACATACAAAGAGTCCTTTAGCTCTTTAAATTTAATTTGTTCCCACACTAGTTGCAAATGCCGCATTCAACTTCAGCCGGCATCTGACCAGTGATGCAAAATCATCCCTCAAAAAACGCGGAATTAAATGTAAAAATATGTAGCAATATGTAGCAATGTAATAAACATGGTAAGGTAGTGACGATTATACCTTAACTAAAAAGAAGCACATGATTTAAGGTCTGTATGAGATTCTGTATCTATTCACGTTAATCGCATTATTAATGTTGTCTACCAAAACAAAGTTGTTTGTACTAACGAAAGTATGATTCTGTAATTAATATTTAGCAACTGGTGTGTTACGCTTTGCAAACCATTTAGGAAAATGATGAAATGAACGAATAGCAAAAACAGTTTGCCAAATTGGAAACCTTTATCTAATTGAAAAAAAAAAATACAAAATACGACACAGCATATACATAATTCGATATATAGTTAATACCTAAGAAAACTTATGTGGATTACATTTCTTTTACATTATTTGGGAAGGGAGCTTCCACCTTGCCCCACATTTTGGACTTAAGTTCTTCGATTTGCTTGAAATTTTCAGGGAAGGTTTGGGGTGGTCTCTAGACAAAGATACGTTACTTTATTTTCCGATATTTGATAGGGCAGGGGGAAATCCCCTTTTCCGCCTTTTTATAAGTACTGTGAAAAAACTAAACATTCCCCCCATTTACTTAAAACTTAAAGATGACTTGAGCGGCAGGGGGATCTCCCCCTTCCCCGACTTTTTGAAAATTGGACAAAATTTCTTCGAGTGGCTTCAAATTTTCAGGGTGACCTCTAAACAAAGATCCCCTACTTTATTCTTTGATATTTGGTGGAGGAGGACGACCTCCCCTTTGCCTGGTTGGGGAGGAGGACCTCTCCATTTCCCGACTTTTGTAAAATTGAACATAAGATCTTCGATTTGCATGAAATTTTCAGGGAAGGTTTGGGGTGGTCTCTAGACAAAGATACGCTACTTTATTTTTCGATATTTGATCGGGCAGGGGGAAATCCCCTTTGCCCGCTTTTTTATAAGTACTGTGAAAAAAACTAAACTTCCCCCCGAATTACTTAAAATTTACAGAGGATTGAGGGGCAGGAGGATCTCCCCCTTGCCCGAAAATTGAACATACACTGAAAAAAAATTCCGTAGTTAAACTAACGCTAAATTTAACTTATTTTTATTGAAAAAAAATATTTGCTTTTATTATTTTTATCGAAAAACATGAGTATAAAGTTCAATGACCGTACACATAAGTTCAATATGAACTAAACCAAAAGAAGATTTTCGTACGATTCTCAAAAATAGTAAGAATGAACTACTGTATGGTTAAAATGGTCATGATTTGGCGCCAATGATTTTCTTCTTTACTTTTAATTAACTTTTTCTTCTATGTATTGTTCGTAAACTGCAGTTAAAAAGTACAACATGGCATTAAAATTTCCTGGTTTTAACAACGCTTTGTGGAAATCTCAAAATGTGGAGTAAAATTTAGTTCATTTTTCGTGTGTGGTAGTTCATTCTTCCTATAAAACAGTTCACGGTGTAGTTTCTTCGAGTGGCTTGAAATTTTCAGGGTGACCTCCCCTTTGCCCGACTTTTTTATAAGTACAGTGAAAAGACTAAACATCTCCGATTTACTTGAAAATTACATAAGACTAGAGCTGCAAAACTATCGATAGTCGCTCCATTCGATAGTTTCCTTGAGCACTATCGATACTATCGCTTAATTTGCGTATGTTAGAATTTAAAAAAAATACACACAATATTTTTACGAAAACAAATACGTTAAACAAATAAGTTATTTTGCAAAAAAATCTAATTCAAATACATAAAAGAAACAGAAAACAAAACACTTATTATAACTACTTAAGGTGGGTATTAAGTTCGAGTTGAAGCCTAGTACTAAGATCACGTTTTCGCACGAAAAAACTGTTATACTCCATATAAAAAAACGTTAGCGCGGAATAAATGCGAAATCTTTGTTTTGAGTATTTTCAGATACATATTTATAGAACCCTGGATTTTTCGCACGAAAAAATAGGCAAGCATATTATTTTGCATAAATAAGTTAACATCCCTGGGTTTGAGACCCTATTTACAGAGATAGAAGAAGATATTCGTTTTTCGCAGAACCAAACTTATGGTGTTTTCTTTTCTGAAAAAAGGGCTTTGCCTTCATTTTGTCTGTACAGAATGCGCATTTTTAAAATGTTACCAGCAACCTAAAAAAATGCTATAATTTCAGCGGGCAGAAAAGAATTCAAAGAAGGAAATAGGGCAATCGCAGCACTCCAGTTTGTTGGCAGTGCTGAAAATGCCCGTAATTTGCCTCTATGCGTGACACTATTTTCACAACAGAATTCGAAGCCTTTTCGCACTTTTGCCTGTTTTTTTTTTAGAAAAGAACCTAAAAAGTACATTTCCCGGGCAAAATGCATAAAAAGTGCGCATTTTTTACAAGAAAAGAAAACACCATTAGTACTAAGCATTAGCCGCTAAAATGTGCATGTCACGATTACTTCTCTTTAATACACCATTTATAAATTTGTGGTAAGTTGCTTTGGGCTGTTCCCCATCAAGTTATTATTAAAAAAATTGCATCAAATAGCTATAATTTTATGCTCTTTATACCCTAAACCAAATAGTGGTCAGGGTATAATAAGTTTGATTGGCCAAAAAATGTGCCTCAGGATCACCTCCTGAGTCGATCTAGCGCTTGGTGTCCGTCCGTCCGTCCGTTTGTCCATGTATTTGTTGTTCACAGGATTCCGATCGCAATTATCAACCGATTTTGATGAAATTTGGTACAGGGAGTTTTTTGGGCACAAGGACGAACGCTATTGAATTTGGAAGAAATCGGATCAAATTTAGATATAGCTCCCATATATATGTATCGCCCGATTTCGACAAATGGGGTCACGTTGCGCTTTTGTATAAACGGATCGTCACCAAATTTGGCAAAAGCTAATCTTTTCCATCGCCCTTCAAGTCTGCAAAATTTCATCCAAATCGGTTCAGATTTACATATAGCTCTCATATATATGTATCGCCCGATTTTTCTAAATTTGGCCATAAAACCCTTATTTATCAACCGATCTTACTAAAAGTTGGCTAGATCCAGTTCTCTATAGTACTAACTATATGTGCAAAATTTCATCGAAATCGGTTCAGATGTAGATATAGCTCCCATATATGTATCACCCGATTTTGAAAAATTCGCCCCTAATAACTTTATGTTTGACCATACAGGCCTCATTTCTTAACTGATCTTACTCAAATCACGCACAAGGTAACCTTTTGTGGTATTAATCAAACCCGCAAAATATTATGCAAATTGGTTCAGATTTAGATATAACTTCCATATATATGTATCGCTCGATTTTCCCAAATTTGGCCATAGTACTCTTATTTATTAACCAATGTTACTCAAATTTCAAATTTTGATGTACTAGCCGATCGTACTTATACGTACTTGTAGCTCTTACATAAGAATATTTCTCGATTTTTACAAATTTGTATTTATTACCCACACTAATTTAACGATTTTCTCTTTTTTTAATAATGGGCTCAATATTAGTGGCATACTAACTCCGTAGGCGCAATATCAACACAGCCAGTGTTGCTAGAAGTAGGGGAAATTCCCTATATGTAGGGTTTTTCTAATATTTAGCGTCTTGTAGGGACGTAGGGCCACACTGTAGGACATTTTCACTCAACACAATTTGTAATAATTTTTACATTTTGGTGGCTCTAGAGGAGAAAATTAGAAGCCGGCAAGGCTTGATCTTTAACAATGTGTGGTAAACTTTATTCCTGTAGAAAATTTTGTCAACATTTTATTTCTATAGAACATTTTGTCAAAATTGTATTTCTATAGAAATTTTTTTCAAAATATTATTTCCATAAAAAATTTTCTCAAAATTTTATTTCTGTGGAATTTTGTCTCAAAATTTTATTTCTATAGAAAAATTTCTCACAAAAATTTGTGTATAGAAACTTTTTCCAAAATTTTATTTTTATAAAGATTTAACAAAAAAGATTACTAATTTGGGTAGAATTCTACCAACTGTGGCAACCGTGGTCGAAATACAAATTTATATTCTAAGTTATATACGTTGCATATTCATGTTTTAAGATAATAAAGTACTTAGAACCATTTTTGTTTTGTATTTTTTTTTTAAATTTAACGAAAAATATAGTAGGGAAAATTGTTTGGGAATGTATAGGAAAGTAGGGAACTTTTTTTGTCCTTGTAGGGTAAACCGAACATTTTCCCTGGCAACATTGACTATGATCTATAGTCAGATTGACACAAAGCACCCATAGACATGTACCCCTTAATTTTCTTAAATATGCAACTGCGGTTTATCTCCCAGACCTATATGTTACCCCACAAATGCTTATGATTACTAATTCTGTAATGGTGGTTTAGGGTATGATATAGTCGGCCCCGCCCGACTTTCTACTTTACTTACTTGTTACTGATATATTTTTGATTTTAGCGGCTAAAGTCGAACATAGTACTCACCTTTAGTCTATGAAATCATTAGATGTCCCAAATACTATTCGGTTTAGAATTATTGTGTAATTAAATGATTTGTATTTAGAAAAAAAAAACATATCTGCCCTGGTGTACTTTTTTGCTGCAATTCACGAAATTACACCCTCTCACAGAAGAAAAAATTGACTAAAAGTAAAGAAAAAAGCATTGGCGCCAAATCATGATCATTTTAACCATACAGTAGTCCATTCTTACTATTTTTGGTAATTGTACGAAAGTTTTCTTCTGCTTTACTTCATATTGAACTTATATATACGGTCATTGCACTTTGTACCCACGTTTAGTTCGTAAAATGTTTGAGACTTACTTAAAACAAGGAATATTTCATATGTTTTTTGATGTATTGACATTTATACCGATACTATTTATTGACAGTCGTTATAAGCTATCGATAGTGACGTCAAAAAATAACTATCGATGCTATCGATAGTTTTGCAGCTCTATAAGACCTTCCCCACGGTTATGCAATTAATATGGGAAACCTCATTTTTGATATCTGGTTGCGGAGGGGAATCTCCTGAACATAAATTGAACATAAGTTCTTCAATTTGTTTGAAATGTTCGGGGAAGCTCAATGATACATTTTAGACATATATCCGATACTTTAATTTTCAATATTCGGTCTGGGACGGGGGATCTCCCCTTTACCAGAGTTTTTTCAAGTATAGTAAAAAGTGGAAACTTCTCCGATTTAAGCTGAGTACTAAAGGGTGATACGGTCAAAATTTGGTCAAGGGAAAACGCGTGTAAATCGGTGAAATTGTTTATTTAAAAAATCAAATTAAATTTCTTTTTCAAGTTCAATTAGTATAAAATTCAGGAAGAATATTCAGTTAGGCTTTCGTTTTTCCAAATCCGAATTGCCGGGCCTCACGCTTGACACCTGCCATCAGATTTTGTACAGCCACCTTGTCCACCTTCTTCGCCGCAGAAAGCCAGTTTGCCTTGAACTGCTGCTCGTCCTTAGCAGTTTTTTTGGTCTTGACAATAGCCCAGTATTTCTCAATTGGGCGGAGCTCTGGCGTGTTGGGAGGGCTCTTGTCCTTGGGAACCACCTGCACGTTGTTGGCGGTGTACAACTCCATGGCCTTTTTACCGTAATGGCAAGATGCCAAATCCGGCCAAAACAGTACGGAACAACCGTCACGTTGCGCTTTTGTATAAACGGATCGTCACCAAATTTGGCAAAAGCTAATCTTTTCCATCGCCCTTCAAGTCTGCAAAATTTCATCCAAATCGGTTCAGATTTACATATAGCTCTCATATATATGTATCGCCCGATTTTTCTAAATTTGGCCATAAAACCCTTATTTATCAACCGATCTTACTAAAAGTTGGCTAGATCCAGTTCTCTATAGTACTAACTATATGTGCAAAATTTCATCGAAATCGGTTCAGATGTAGATATAGCTCCCATATATGTATCACCCGATTTTGAAAAATTCGCCCCTAATAACTTTATGTTTGACCATACAGGCCTCATTTCTTAACTGATCTTACTCAAATCACGCACAAGGTAACCTTTTGTGGTATTAATCAAACCCGCAAAATATTATGCAAATTGGTTCAGATTTAGATATAACTTCCATATATATGTATCGCTCGATTTTCCCAAATTTGGCCATAGTACTCTTATTTATTAACCAATGTTACTCAAATTTCAAATTTTGATGTACTAGCCGATCGTACTTATACGTACTTGTAGCTCTTACATAAGAATATTTCTCGATTTTTACAAATTTGTATTTATTACCCACACTAATTTAACGATTTTCTCTTTTTTTAATAATGGGCTCAATATTAGTGGCATACTAACTCCGTAGGCGCAATATCAACACAGCCAGTGTTGCTAGAAGTAGGGGAAATTCCCTATATGTAGGGTTTTTCTAATATTTAGCGTCTTGTAGGGACGTAGGGCCACACTGTAGGACATTTTCACTCAACACAATTTGTAATAATTTTTACATTTTGGTGGCTCTAGAGGAGAAAATTAGAAGCCGGCAAGGCTTGATCTTTAACAATGTGTGGTAAACTTTATTCCTGTAGAAAATTTTGTCAACATTTTATTTCTATAGAACATTTTGTCAAAATTGTATTTCTATAGAAATTTTTTTCAAAATATTATTTCCATAAAAAATTTTCTCAAAATTTTATTTCTGTGGAATTTTGTCTCAAAATTTTATTTCTATAGAAAAATTTCTCACAAAAATTTGTGTATAGAAACTTTTTCCAAAATTTTATTTTTATAAAGATTTAACAAAAAAGATTACTAATTTGGGTAGAATTCTACCAACTGTGGCAACCGTGGTCGAAATACAAATTTATATTCTAAGTTATATACGTTGCATATTCATGTTTTAAGATAATAAAGTACTTAGAACCATTTTTGTTTTGTATTTTTTTTTTAAATTTAACGAAAAATATAGTAGGGAAAATTGTTTGGGAATGTATAGGAAAGTAGGGAACTTTTTTTGTCCTTGTAGGGTAAACCGAACATTTTCCCTGGCAACATTGACTATGATCTATAGTCAGATTGACACAAAGCACCCATAGACATGTACCCCTTAATTTTCTTAAATATGCAACTGCGGTTTATCTCCCAGACCTATATGTTACCCCACAAATGCTTATGATTACTAATTCTGTAATGGTGGTTTAGGGTATGATATAGTCGGCCCCGCCCGACTTTCTACTTTACTTACTTGTTACTGATATATTTTTGATTTTAGCGGCTAAAGTCGAACATAGTACTCACCTTTAGTCTATGAAATCATTAGATGTCCCAAATACTATTCGGTTTAGAATTATTGTGTAATTAAATGATTTGTATTTAGAAAAAAAAAACATATCTGCCCTGGTGTACTTTTTTGCTGCAATTCACGAAATTACACCCTCTCACAGAAGAAAAAATTGACTAAAAGTAAAGAAAAAAGCATTGGCGCCAAATCATGATCATTTTAACCATACAGTAGTCCATTCTTACTATTTTTGGTAATTGTACGAAAGTTTTCTTCTGCTTTACTTCATATTGAACTTATATATACGGTCATTGCACTTTGTACCCACGTTTAGTTCGTAAAATGTTTGAGACTTACTTAAAACAAGGAATATTTCATATGTTTTTTGATGTATTGACATTTATACCGATACTATTTATTGACAGTCGTTATAAGCTATCGATAGTGACGTCAAAAAATAACTATCGATGCTATCGATAGTTTTGCAGCTCTATAAGACCTTCCCCACGGTTATGCAATTAATATGGGAAACCTCATTTTTGATATCTGGTTGCGGAGGGGAATCTCCTGAACATAAATTGAACATAAGTTCTTCAATTTGTTTGAAATGTTCGGGGAAGCTCAATGATACATTTTAGACATATATCCGATACTTTAATTTTCAATATTCGGTCTGGGACGGGGGATCTCCCCTTTACCAGAGTTTTTTCAAGTATAGTAAAAAGTGGAAACTTCTCCGATTTAAGCTGAGTACTAAAGGGTGATACGGTCAAAATTTGGTCAAGGGAAAACGCGTGTAAATCGGTGAAATTGTTTATTTAAAAAATCAAATTAAATTTCTTTTTCAAGTTCAATTAGTATAAAATTCAGGAAGAATATTCAGTTAGGCTTTCGTTTTTCCAAATCCGAATTGCCGGGCCTCACGCTTGACACCTGCCATCAGATTTTGTACAGCCACCTTGTCCACCTTCTTCGCCGCAGAAAGCCAGTTTGCCTTGAACTGCTGCTCGTCCTTAGCAGTTTTTTTGGTCTTGACAATAGCCCAGTATTTCTCAATTGGGCGGAGCTCTGGCGTGTTGGGAGGGCTCTTGTCCTTGGGAACCACCTGCACGTTGTTGGCGGTGTACAACTCCATGGCCTTTTTACCGTAATGGCAAGATGCCAAATCCGGCCAAAACAGTACGGAACAACCGTGTTTCTTCAGGACAGCAGACGTTTATTCAAACACTCTTTCACGTAAATTTCTTGGTTGACAGTCCCGGAAGCTATGAAAATGCTGCTTTTCAAGCCACAGGTACAGATGGCTTGCCAAACCAGATATTTCTTTGCGAACTTTGACAGTTTTATGTGCTTGAAAATATCTGCTACCTTCCCCCTTCCTTTTACCGTATAAAACTCCTGTCCCGGAAGCTGCTTGTAGTCGGCTTTGACGTAGGTTTCGTCGTCCATTACCACGCAGTCAAAATTCGTCAGCATCGTCGTGTACAGCCTCCGGGATCGCGCTTTGGCCGTCGTATTTTGTTTATCATCACGATTTGGAGTCACTACCTTCTTGTAAGTCGATAGTCCGGCTCGTTTTTTTGGCTCGATGCACGGTTGTAGACGATACACCCAGCTTATTTGTGGCATCTCGGAGAGAGAGGTTAGGGTTTCGCTTGAAACTACCGGCAACTCTCTTTGTCGTCTCAGCGGCTTCCGGTTTTCGATTTCCCCCCGATCCAGACTTCCTGGCTGTCGACAAACGTTCCCCAAACACTTTAATTACATTTGTAACGGTTGATTTGGCAACTTTTAGCGATTTTGCCAGCTTTGCGTGCGAGTAGCTCGGATTTTCGCGATGCGCGAGCAAAATTTTGATACGCTGCTCTTCTTGCTTGGACGGCATTTTGACAACTGAAGAGTGAATTCCAAAATCAAAATAGGAGCAACACACACACACCTTCAAAATGAGGGGTGTTCAGGTTTTTTAAATGCAAAATTGAAAGAAATATGTCAAGTTTATATTGACCTAATTTTGACCGTATCACCCTTTAGTTCCGTTTTCAATCTGAAAACCAGCTTGTTTGCACGGTTACTTTTTTTAATTAACTAATTTAGAAAATTATTTGCAATCAATTCCTTGGATCTTTTCCATCCATTATTTGGCAAGACTCGACCAAAATATAATCGTCTTCATAAATATATTTGTACTTTTAATAATTTAGTGTTTTAGTGAAAAAACCGAACATAGAACTCACCTTTACTTGAAATTTACGGACGGCGCACAGTGGTTCCAAATCGCTTTTTTCTGGAAATAATTCTGCAACTTTTGAACAGGTAAAGATATCGACATAATTCTTCCTTTGTGAGAAAAATTTTGTTTTGAAAAATTCCCATTTGGCAAGCTCCATGTGTCTATTAACTAACTGTAAAAGGTTTCCACATCCTACCGGTAAACAGCTGTAAAATATGTAAATTACCAAAAAAAACGCCCCCCAAAGTCCCCACTTTGGGGGCTTTGGGGATTTTTGATACGAATTTTGGAAATAGTATATTCAGCAATATTTCTTAAAACAATTTCAATGATATAATTCTTAAAACAATATTTCTTAAAACAATTTCAATGATATAATAATTAGTTCAAAAGTTATTTAGATTTCAATTCATATTTGAAATTCCCAAAAATTTTGAATTTAAAAAAATGGTTCCTTGTGCCAAAACGTCCAATTTTCGTAATAACATAAAAAGAAAGCTCTCTAAAATACCTTTCCAACGATATATTATACATAGGCCTTTGCCTATGTAAAGGGTGATTCTTTTGAGGTTAGGATTTTCATGCATTAGTATTTGACAGATCACGTGGGATTTCAGACATGGTGTCAAAGAGAAAGATGCTCAGTATGCTTTGACATTACATCATGAATAGACTTACTAACGAGCCACAACGTCGAATTTTCAGTGAATGGGCCCTAGAAAAGTTGGCAGAAAATCCGCTTTTTTATCGACAAATTTTGTTCAGCGATGAGGCTCATTTCTGGTTGAATGGCTACGTAAATAAGCAAAATTGCCGCATTTGGAGTGAAGAGCAACCAGAAGCCGTTCAAGAACTGCCCATGCATCCCGAAAAATGCACTGTTTGGTGTGGTTTGTACGCTGGTGGAATCATTGGACCGTATTTTTTCAAAGATGCTGTTGGACGCAACGTTACGGTGAATGGCGATCGCTATCGTTCGATGCTAACAAACTTTTTGTTGCCAAAAATGGAAGAACTGAACTTCGTTGACATGTGGTTTCAACAAGATGGCGCTACATGCCACACAGCTCGCGATTCTATGGCCATTTTGAGGGAAAACTTCGGAGAACAATTCATCTCAAGAAATGGACCGGTAAGTTGGCCACCAAGATCATGCGATTTGACGCCTTTAGACTATTTTTTGTGGGGCTACGTCAAGTCTAAAGTCTACAGAAATAAGCCAGCAACTATTCCAGCTTTGGAAGACAACATTTCCGAAGAAATTCGGGCTATTCCGGCCGAAATGCTCGAAAAAGTTGCCCAAAATTGGACTTTCCGAATGGACCACCTAAGACGCAGCCGCGGTCAACATTTAAATGAAATTATCTTCAAAAAGTAAATGTCATGGACCAATCTAACGTTTCAAATAAAGAACCGATGAGATTTTGCAAATTTTATGCGTTTTTTTAAAAAAAAAAGTTATCAAGCTCTTAACAAATCACCCTTTATAATATAATGAATAATTTGGCGACGCTTTATTTGCTGGGTACCTAAATCTGAACCGATTTAAATTAAACTTGGTACACTTGACGATACCATCAAATATACTCCATGTGCAGAATTTGAGAAAAATCCTGGCTTCAGGAGCCATATAAGTGCAAATCGGCCGTAAGATATATATGGGGGCTATATCTAAATCTGAACCGATTTCAACCAATCTCGGCATCCATAGCTAGAATGTTAATTCTGCTACCTGTGCAAAATTTCAACTAAATCAGAGTGAAACTGTGGTCTCGGATGGAAAATTTAGTTTCCGTTGGTCACGTAAGTATAAATCGGACAATAGATATATATCTAATTTTTTTTTGCACACTTGACTGTACTACTTATAAGACTCTTCATGCAAAATTTCAAGCATATCTAAGTAAAACTCTGGCTTCTGGGGCCATACAAAATCCAATATTACTGCATTATGTTACTGCATATTGGCATGGTTGTTAGAGACAATATACTAACACCACGTACCAAATTTCAATCGGATCGGATGACTTTTGCTCCTCTAGTATTTAGAAATTCTAGAATTCATATATTTTTGATTTTGATATATGTATAATTTTTAAGTTTTTTGTCTGTAAGGAATTCTTGTAATCCAAAGACAATGAATAAGCAAATAAATAAATAAATTAAATAAATAAATTAAACTAAGAGGCTCCGGAGGTCAAATCTGGGGATCGGTTTATATGGGGGCTATATACAATTATGGGCCGATGTGGACCAATTTTTGCATGGTTGTTAGAGACCATATACTAACACCATGTACCAAATTTCAGCCAGATCGGATGAAATTTGGTTCTCTTAGAGCAATCGCAAGCCAAATTTGGGGGTCCGTTTATATGGGGGCTATACGTAAAAGTGGACCAATATGGACCAATTTTTGCATGGTTGTTAGAGACCATATACTAACACCATGTACCAAATTTCAGCCGGATTGGATGAAATTTGCTCCTCTTACAGCAATCGCAAGCCAAATTTGGGGGTCCGTTTATATGGGGGCTATACGTAAAAGTGAACCGATATGGCCCATTTGCAATACCATCCGACCTACATCAATAACAACTACTTGTGCCAAGTTTCAAGTCGATAGCTTGTTTCGTTCGGAAGTTAGCGTGATTTCAACAGACGGACGGACATTCTCAGATCGACTCAGAATTTCACCACGACCCAGAATATATATATACTTTATGGGGTCTTAGCGCAATATTTCGATGTGTTACAAACGGAATGACAAAGTTAATATACCCCCATCATATGGTGGAGGGTATAATAAATTTTAAAATTCAAAATTAAAATTTCTTAAAACCATGCTGTAACCAACAGAGAGTTAACCCTATAAACTGAAAAGGGTTAGTGGGTTAACTCTTGTATGTAAGACCTCAAATATCTATAAACTTTTTATACCCTGCCTGCCGCCACACTGTTGAACAGGGTATTATAAGTAAGTGCATATGTTTGCAACACTCAGAAGGAGACGAGATAGATACATGGTGTCTTTGGCAAAAATGCTCAGGGTGGGCTCCTGAGTCGATATAGCCATGTCCGTCTGTCCGTGAACACATTTTTGTAATCGAAGTCTAGGTCGCAGTTTTAGTCCAATCGACTTCAAATTTGGCACAAGTATGTGTTTTGGCTCAGAATAGAACCCTGTGGATTTTGGAAGAAATCGGTTCAGATTTAAATATAGCTCCCATATATATATTTCGCCCGATATGGACTTATATGGCCCCAGAAGCCAGAGTTTTACCCTAATTTGCTTAAAATTTTGCACAAGAAGAACAATTAGTACTATAGTCAAGTGTGCCAAATTTTATTGAAATCGGTTCATATTTAGATATAGCTCCCATATATATTTCGCCCGATATGGACTAATACGGTTCCAGAAGCCAGAGTTTTACCCCAATTTGGTTGAAATTTTGCACAATCGACTTCAAATTTGGCACAAGTATGTGTTTTGGCTCAGAATAGAACCCTATGGATTTTGGAAGAAATCGGTTCAGATTTAGATATAGCTCCCATATATATATTTCGCCCGATATGGACTTATATGGCCCCAGAAGCCAGAGTTTTACCCTAATTTGCTTAAAATTGTGCACAAGAAGAACAATTAGTACTATAGTCAAGTGTGCCAAATTTTATTGAAATCGGTTCATATTTAGATATAGCTCCCATATATATTTCGCCCGATATGGACTAATACGGTCCCAGAAGCCAGAGTTTTACCCCAATTTGGTTGAAATTTTGCACTAGGAGTACAATTAGTAGTGTAGTCAAGTGTGCCAAATTTTATTGAAATCGGTTCAGATTTAGATATAGCTCCCATCATAAGCGTAGGAAGGCCTCTGGGGAGGGGGCTTAGACCCCCCAGAAAAATTTTAGCCCCCCCCCCCCCAGAATTTGAAAACCTATTTACGATTTTACATTTTTATTCAAATTAAACAAGTATATACTCGTACAACGCACAAAGTTCCACTAAAGACTTTCATGCACAATCGAATTACTTGGGTTGTGGTGGAAGTCTGATATTTATGAAATAAAGTTGTGGTTGACTTATGATTTAGTTGAATAAAAAATAGTAATTGATATTAAAACTATTCTTTCATAAATTAATATCTTAATAATGCTGCAAAAAAGCGTCGCCAAAAAAGAAGTGAAAATGTTCTTTTTGGGTTTGGAAGTGTTACAAAATTGGCGGAGAAGCGATGAATGTAATATGAACTTGTCATAGAACGAATGTCCACCGTTTCAACAACCGTTGCAATGAATTTGCATCACTTCTTAAGGTGTGATTCGAATTCAGTGTTTTGAATGTGAATTAAAAATTTTGTGATATTTTCCCAAATAAATAATTTTTATACTTTTTGAAAACGTTTTCCCTCGAATATTTTCAAATATTATCGATTTTTCTATAATGGATTTAGCATTTTTATGGCAAAATTTGAATAATTTTTACCATTTTATTTATTCTTACTCTTTTTTTTAAACTATTTGAAAAAAGAAAACAAAAAAATTACGCATTAAAATATAAAAAAAAAAATAAGTAAAAGAACTTCCTGTGTAGTTAAAATAGTTAACTTCTTTGTGAAGACATTTTTGGAAGTGCTTTTAAAGTTGTGCCTTTAGAACAACTCCCAATTTTTTGCTGGGAAAAGTGTGGAACTAACCTACGGGAAATGGATCAACCACAGAACTGGTACAGGACTAGTCCCTGGTGTGTATGGACCAGTCCCAGTTCTGATCAAAATGTATGGAAGGGACCGTCCACTTTAACATGGGTTTGTTATTGACGGAGTAAACTTACATTTTAGCACGCGTCTTGGACTCATCCCAAAGGACACGTCCTGGGACAATTTAGCAGGAGCAACCCATAAACAGGTCCTCAGGAACCAGTCTCGGACAAACTCTTAGAAATCTCTTTCCTAATCGAACCCGAAATGAAGGTTAGGTTAGGTTAGGTGGCAGCCCGATGTATCAGGCTCACTTAGACTATTCAGTCCATTGTGATACCACATTGGTGAACTTCTCTCTTATCACTGAGTGCTGCCCGATTCCATGTTAAGCTCAATGACAAGGGAGCTCCTTTTTATAGCCGAGTCCTAACGGCGTTCCACATTGCAGTGAAACCACTTAGAGAAGTTTTGAGACCCTCAGAAATGTCACCAGCATTACTGAGGTGGGATAATCCACCGCTGAAAAACTTTTTGGTGTTCGGTCGAAGCAGGAATCGAACCCACGACCTTGTGTATGCAAGGCGGGCATGCTAACCATTGCACCCGAAATGAAAAAAAAAAACTATTGAAATATGTCGAAGAAAAGGTTATTCTGATAATTTTATTTCACTAAATGTGAACATTGCAACTAACTGGAGCACAGGTACCAGTTCTGTGATAGGTCCGTCAGTGGCAATTTGCACCAATTTCCTCGTAAGGTACTTTTAGTTGCTTTATTATAAATTGATTGTCGAGTTATTTTGATGTCTATTTTTTTATCCAATTTTATGAAATAAAACATTAGTTGAACCTATAAGTTCAGTCTATAAAGTTTTAGCTACACAGAAAAAAATTTCACGAAAATTTTTCCAATTAAAATTTTAATTGAGCTTTAAAAAATATTCCATTAAAAATTTAATTGATTCAACAAATTTTTTAATTGAAACAAAAATCAATCACAAAAATTAATAGTATCAATTAATTTTTTAATTGGATCAATTAATTTTTTAATTGACCTTCAATTAATTTTTTAATTGATACTATCATTTCTGTGATTGAAGGCATTTCAATTAAAAAATTAATTGGATCAATTAATTTCGTGATTGAACCAGAAAAAAATTTTTTGTGTGTAGGGGGGCTATAGCCCCCCCTAGGAAAATTGTCTAGCTACACTAGTGGCTCCCATATATATCGTTCGCCCGATTTACACTCATATGACCACAGAGGCCAATTTTTTGCTCCGATTTAGTTGAAATTTTGCACAGGGAGTAGAATTAGCATTGTAGCTATGCGTGCCAAATTGGGTTGAAATCGCCCGATGTACACTAATATGACCACAGAGGCCAATTTTTTACTCCGATTTAGTTGAAATTTTGCACAGGGAGTAGAATTGGCATTGTAGCTATGCGTGCCGAATTTAGATCGGTTCAGATTTAGATATAGCTCCCATATATATGTTTTTCTGATTTCGACAAAAATGGTCAAAATACCAACATTTTCCTAGTAAAATCGCCACTGCTTAGTCGAAAAGTTGTAAAAATGGCTCTAATTTTCCTATATCGAGCGATAAATCATAAATAAACTTTTGCGAAGTTTCCTTCAAATTGCTTCAGATTTAAATGTTTCCCATATTTATACCCTGCGCCACACTGTGGAAGATTACTAACATTGTGTTCCACCCTAGTGCATTAGTCGACTTAAATTTTGAGTCTATAGATTTTGTAGAAGGCTATCAAATTCTGTCCAGATCGAGTGATATTTAAATGTATGTATTTGGGACAAACCTTTATATATAGCCCCCCCCCACACATTTGACGGATGTGATATGGTATCGAAAATTTAGATCTACAAAGTGATGCAGGGTATAATATAGTCGGCCCCGCCCGTCTGTAGACATTCCTTACTTGTTTTCATGTACATTTGATGAGATGTAACTTTTCTTATGTATTTTGATCTACTGAATTCGAAAAAAAATTATGGAACTGTTTTTGAGATATCCCGTTATTTTTAGTTTTTCGCTCTTTTTCCACTAAACAAATTATATCTCGAGTTAGAAATGTCCGATTATATCGTTGATAATACTTAAATGAAAGGTATTGAGATGATGAATAATCGTGTATAATTGGATCTGTGATAATTTAAGTGGTTCAAAATATCGATGTAAAAAGGGCAAATTTTCAAAAAAAGCATGTTTTACAGTGGCCCTTTTCCGCCGGAAAAGTACAAACCAAATATAACAGCACCGCCACCGTGGTGCAATGGTTAGCATGCCCGCCTTGCAGACACAAGGTCGTGGGTTCGATTCCTGCTTCGACCGAACACCAAAAAGTTTTTCAGCGGTGGATTATCCCACCTCAGTAATGCTGGTGACATTTCTGAGGGTTTCAAAGCTTCTTTAAGTGGTTTCACTGCAATGTGGAACGCCGTTCGGACTCGGCTATAAAAAGGAGGTCCCTTGTCATTGAGCTTAACATGGAATCGGGCAGCACTCAGTGATAAGAGAGAAGTTCACCAATGTGGTATCACAATGGACTGAATACACACAAAAATTTTTTTCTGATTCAATCACGAAATTAATTGATCCAATTAATTTTTAATTGAATATTTTTTAAAACTCAATTAAAATTTTAATTGGAAAATTTTTCGTGAAATTTTTTTGTGTGTAGTCTAAGTGAGCCTGATACATCGGGCTGCCACATAACCTAACCTAACCTTAATATAACAGCAGACATCGACTACTGTTTTTAGCAGACTTTTTTCTATGAGTGTAACGATAGGGACATTCTAAGTGATCTATGGCATTTTTATTTGTTAAACAAATTGAGAATTAACAAGTATATACACCAGTAAGTTCGGCCGAGCCTAATCTTAAATACCCACCACTAAGAGTGAAATATAATAGTTGCCTTTGAAAACTCTTCGACGTAGCGGATTACTTGATAATATATAGAATTATATATGTAGAAATGATTAAATAACGCCTTGATTTAAAATCCAAAATCTATATATTTTTAAAACCTATTATTCAAATGATTAGAAGAAGTTAAATCTGGAAATTTTACTTTCAGTTTCAAGCAACTTTCATGATCAGTGCGCCTTCTATACCCTCAAGAAGTGAAATTGGTCTATATGGAGACCTTACCAAATGGAGCGATAAAAACTAAATCCGTTACAATTTCAGGCAAATCGGATAAAAACTACGGTTTATATAAGCCCAAGGAGTTAAAACGGGAAATCAGTCTGTATGGGTGCTATGCCAAAAACATGCACCGATACACAAAATTCAGCACACCTAATTGTGGTTCTGGACCCCAAATCGGAGGACGGTATAGCCCATCTTCGAACTTGACCTGCCTGCAAACAAAAAAACGAATATGTGCCAAAATGCAATAATGGCGCTATCGTTGCGCCATTATTGAAAGCTGTAGCGTGATTACAACAGACAGACAGACGGACATGTTTATATCGTCTTAGATCAAGAATATATACTTTATATAGTCGGAAATCGATATTTCGATGTGTTACAAACGGAATGACAAACTTATTATAGTCCCATCACCATTCTATGGTGGAGGGCATAAAACAAGGTCATTTGAAAGGCACCCAATAAGGGTACGCTTAATCGTTTCAAAATATACGCATAATAAAAATAATCTCCAAACCCTTTAATTTAGTAACTTGGTATAACTTTTAACGACGCTTTCCTATGAGATTTAGGTATCATATACCACTGTTTTCGATATGATGGGTTGTGCCGACAAATTCAAAATTTTAGATGCACATTAAAACATGTAAGGAAAGTCTAAAGTCGGATGGGCCGACTATATTATACCCTGCGCCACTTTGTAGATCTACATTTTCTATACCATCTCAAATCCTTCAACTTTATTGGGGACTTTATATAAGGATTTATGTTCCCATATATTTAAATCGGAACGTATTTGGACAAAATTTCTAGACTTAAAATTTAAATTGGCTATAATGCTCTAGGGCGGAACACGATGTTAGTAAGAAATATGGGAAATATTTAAAACTAATGCTCAAATCTGAAGAACATACAGTGGGAAGCAAAGCCGAGTGCATGTTTTCACTTTTTGCAATCTTTATTATATAGAAAATGTCTAGTTGGGCCCACAAAGATTGGACCGTTGATGACTGGAAATAAGTTATATCGTGAAATGAAATAAAAATAAAACGCTTTCCATCCGATGCAAAAGAACATTACTGGTAATGACCTAAGAATATTACTGGTAATGGCCTGGTAACGGTAAAGCCTCCAAAAACACCACGTCAAGCAAACTGTTAAACATAGGGAGAAACGACTCATTGTGTAGGAATGGTGGAACACTTGGCCGCTTGTTAATAATAAGGAATCATGAAAAAAGAAGATTACCTTCATATTTTGCAATCAACTTTGCCTAAGTTTGAGGAGGTTTGCGTCTAACTTGAGGAGCAAATTCAACATGACGGTAAACCCAATTATCAAATAGTAAAGCAATGGTTGTCGGAGCAAAGTTTTCAAATGCTCTCATGGCCACCACAAATCCCCGAGCTCAATCCCATTGAGAATTTATAGTCTCTGGTATGTTTGGAAAGACACTATCATTTGGGTGAAAATACAATGAGGGAAAAAGTAGTGTAACAATTCAATTTAAGAAGGAAAACAAACAAATTCATAAAAAAAATTAAAGCAAACAATCAGGTCCGCATTTGAGGAATGATTTCATGTGAAATAGAATACGTGCCACATAAAGGCCGGTACTATGTTCGATTTCCGCTGAGAAATCCCATACAAAACCAAAAACTGCGAAAAACTAGCGAAATTTTTTCCATTTGTGGTCCTTTGTTTTTTTTTCGAGTTGAAAATCTGACGTTTATAGCATGGTGCCATTTGCAATGTGAATTAAGAAATAATTTATTTATTAAAACCATTTGTGTGGGTTTATAACGCAAACACGGATCATATTTTTGTTCCGAAAATATACAAAGGATCAAAGGAGTAGCAGATCAATTGCCCAAGGAAAAATTAAATGTTAATTTTGTAATAGCAAGCAGCAACCGCCAACCACATACACAGACACAAACATATGTATATTTGAATGTGAAATAAAATATGTATTAAATGAATATAAATAAAATATTGGTTTGATATAGTGAAGCTTATTTGTTAGATTTATATTGTATTTATTTAATATCAAAATTATTTTCTAAAATAAATAAATGCACATTCTTCTTCTTTTTCTTTTTTCAAATAACGGGCTAGGAGTATGTGTGTGTGTGTGTTTGGGTGTAAACACTTCATTCAATATCGCTCCCTGTTAAATAGCGCTCCCAGTTACCTAAATAAACACCGCTTTCTATGTGCGAAACAATGATTTCTATAAAATTTTTCGCAAGAATGAACATAGAACCGGCTTTAAAGTAAAAAAGTAACGATAAAAATTCCCGTCGGCAATAAGACAAGATCGCATTAACCTGATGAAATTTTAAATGCATTGAAATATTTAAGAAGTTAATTAGAACCATGAAGTTCAAAAAGATTTAACACAAGGATACGAAAATGTACCTAGTACAATGAAAATTCTTAAAATTGTTATGTTGAGTGAGGTAGCAATATGAAAATGCTTTTTAATATATTTTTTTGTATATTGTTCTGTTTTTTTTTTTCTTTTCTTCATAAAGTTGAATTAGACTAAGTTTTTGTTAAGTATGATAGCAATTTGAAATTGTGTTTTAATTTACTCTTTTGTTCTTGTTTTTTTTTGTTAATAAAATTGAATTAAAACAAATTGGCTGAATATACTACAATTTTTTGGGGATGTAGATTGTTACTACTCAAAATATTTACCATAAAGAATCCCGAAATAAATTCCGGTATTCAATATTTTATAATACTCAATCCCGAATGACACCCCCAGTGCGAACACAGTAACGCTCTATCTCCTAATAAATGTATCACGGTGTGAACGGTACATAAGCGAAATGCCATTGCATGTGCGACACGTCACGTGTGTATAATCAGCCAATTCGTTACGTTGGCGAACATCATTCGTCGTTATAATTAGGCCACATTTCACTAGTCATCTTATTTTCCAATGGAGTAACTTTATTAAACAGAAAACAACATTAATTTATTGCAGAGATAAATAAATTATGCTTGGATTTACACAACACGGACTTTTTTGAACAACACTTGTGCAAAGGTAGGGCTGTTTCGTTAGTAAAAATCTTATAGTAAACGTTTGGTTAACAATACCCAAGGTGCCGGTATTAAAGTATAAAACTTCCTATCCCAACATCAAAACCGCTTCTCGTACTTGCTCTGATAATCTTTCCCGACTTTCAACGTAACCAATATTTATTTGCCAACGTTGCTAACTATAAACGGTTAATTAGAATTCCAAAACCTTAAATTGTTTCCATTAAAAAATAAGAATTAAGTTTGTGTTTTTGTTTTTTCGCCAATAGAAAACGGTCATCTGAATTCCATTATTTCGGGCAAACAATTTGTAAAAGTGCAAAAACAGTTCTACCGGGACTATACTTCAGCATCATTTGGAAGATTTTCGTTGAAGCACTGTGAACTACCACTGGTAGGTGATATTTGTGTCAGCTATCGAAGCATTTTATCGCGCACATCTGCAGATATTGCATCCTCATTTACGGATTATAACACTAAGATGGCATCTGAAAAACAAAAGGAATTCCAACGATTGCCTACAAATGTAGCACCATCGCATTATGAATTGGAGTTGAAACCTAATCTGAATGCTTTCACTTTTGTGGGAAAGACAAGTGTGGAATTGAAAGTAAGTATGTACTCTCATATAGATTTTGTTTTTATGTTTGACTTTCACTTTGATGTTTGGGATTATGGCAGTAGTCTTAAGGATTTATGCGTCTTTGAGTTTAGTGCACAAACACACACACACATCTAAATCTTAATGCCATAGTATTTTGTGCATTGTTTTGGTAAAAGCTCCAATTGGGTTTTTCAACATATGCCAATCAAATTAACTTGGAGCTTTCGGACTAAACAAATAATAAAGTTTATTGCAACGAATGGTAGTATTTAGAATAATTTCTATATGGACTTCAAATATAAAACATAATGCTGTTATAACAATGCTTAAACGACAATCTCAATTGGTATCAGAATTTCAATTTCTTAGAAATGCATACCTTAACTCTATTCCCAATTTTTGCTTTCATGGGCGCGATATCAAATGAGGCAATGGCGCCCGATTCGACATTTAGATTAATAGAAAATGATGTCCTTTGAATCACTCAGATATGTCAGGTCCAATTTTAAGATAAACCACCGCTGAATACTTCTTTGAATTTTCGGCATCTGGAATGGAAATGGCGGAAAGGGGGGTCTGGAGTAACGTAAAATTTTAATGAAATATATTTTAATTCTGGCAATTTATTCACGCTCATGCACACATGCGCCGTTTCCATGACTCACGCGTGATTTAGCATGTGGCTCTTTGTTAGGTGTAAAGGTCTAAACATCCGACATGTTTTTTCCAACAGTTCTTTTTATATTTAAATTTCCGAAACTGTCTCGCAACCTTCTCTTCTACAGATTATTTCAGCCACCACTTGTATTACATTAAATGCACTGGACATTAAAATTAGCGAAAGCGAATTAGAAGTGAATGGGGAGATTTTAAAGCCGAAGAGCATTGATTACTCGACCGAAAATGAAACGGCAACATTACATTTCGATAAAGAATTGGCTGTGGGATCGATTGCCAAATTGAGAATGTCTTTTTCTGGCGAGTTAAATGATAAAATGAAAGGATTTTACCGAAGCAAGTATTTTACACAAAGTGGCGAAGAACGCTACGCAGGCGTAACACAGTTCGAAGCTACTGATGCCAGACGTTGTTTTCCATGCTGGGATGAACCGGCTATCAAGGCAACTTTCGATGTATCGTTAATAGTACCAGAAGATCGTGTTGCCCTCTCCAATATGCCGGTAATTAAAGAAACTTCTCTAGATGGTGGATTGAGACATATAACTTTCGATCGCACTCCAATAATGTCCACCTATTTGGTGGCGGTTGTTGTTGGCGAATACGATTTCGTAGAAGGAAAATCCGAAGATGGAGTTCTAGTTCGCGTATATACTCCTGTGGGCAAAAAAGAACAAGGCCTATTTGCCCTTGAAGTTGCAACAAAAGTATTGCCATACTATAAGAGCTATTTCAACATAGCCTACCCCTTGCCAAAAATGGACCTAATTGCTATATCAGATTTTTCGGCCGGCGCAATGGAGAATTGGGGTTTAGTGACATATCGGGAGACATTTGTGCTTGTGGACCCTAAAAATACTTCCTTGATGCGTAAACAATCGATAGCTTTAACAGTGGGACACGAAATCGCCCATCAATGGTTCGGTAAGTTAATCCATCTCCATATCTTGGTGACTATAACATAAACTTGTGCTATACATTTGATAGGAAACCTTGTGACAATGGAATGGTGGACACATTTATGGCTGAACGAAGGTTATGCCTCTTTTGTAGAGTTCCTTTGTGTTAATCATCTATTTCCGGAATATGACATTTGGACACAATTTGTCACAGACATGTACACTCGAGCTTTAGAATTGGATTCTTTGAAAAATTCACATCCAATTGAAGTGCCTGTGGGTCATCCTTGTGAAATTGATGAAATATTTGATGAAATCAGTTACAATAAGGGGGCCTCTGTCATACGCATGCTGCACGATTACATTGGAGAGGCTGATTTTCGTAAGGGTATGCATACGTACTTAACACGTCATCAGTACAAAAATACCTGCACCGAAGACCTATGGGAAGCTTTGCAAGAAGCTAGTTCAAAACCTGTAGCAGAAGTGATGTCTACATGGATAAAACTGAAGGGTTTCCCTGTGGTGTGTGTTGAAGATGAACAATTAGAGGGGAATAGAAGGTTACTACGTTTGACCCAAAATAAGTTTACTGCTGACGGTTCTAAACCGGATGACGATTATATTTGGGTCATACCCATTACTATATCGACATCGAAGAATCCCCGAGCAATTGCAAAAACTTTTCTTTTAAATGAAAAGTCTATGGAAATTACCCTGGAAGATGTTAGCGCCGAAGACTGGATTAAGGTGAACCCAGGAACAGTGGGCTATTACCGCACACGTTATTCAAAAGCAATGCTCGAGAAATTAATGCCAGCAGTTCGTAATATGGAATTACCACCATTGGACCGTTTGGGACTTATTGACGATATGTTTGCCATGGTACAAGCTGGTCAAGCTCGCACTGCAGAAGTATTGGAACTCATAGATTCCTATCGCAATGAAACCAACTACACCGTATGGACGGCAATCACTAATTCTCTGTCAAATCTTCATATTCTAATCTCACACACCGACCTAATGGACCATTTCAATAAATATGGGGAAAAACTATATCGTCCTGTAGCTGAACGTTTGGGATGGGAAGTACGAGATGGCGAAAATCATTTGGATACACTACTGAGAAGTCTCGTTCTATCACGTTTAGTATCCTTCCGTTGCAAGGATATCGTAGATGAGGCAAAGAAACGGTATGACAACAGTATACAATGATTAAAAACAAATAGTATTACCGTATGGTATTCTTATTTATAGATTCCGTGATCATGCGAACAATGTATGTCCAGTTCCAGCTGATTTACGCTCGACATGCTATAAAGCTGTATTGCAAGAGGGAGATGATAGTATTTTCAATGAAATGTTAACACTATATCGAGCAACGGACTTACATGAGGAGCAAGATCGTATTTCTCGTGCATTGGGTTGCATTGGCAATGTAGAGCTGTTGCGTAAAGTAATCGACTTTGCTATGTCGGTAAGTTAAAAAAGAAAATTAGAAAAATGACAATCTGCTATTATTTCCTATTGAATTTCCAGGGAGAGGTTCGTGCCCAAGATTCTGTATTTGTCATTGTTGCTGTAGCCGTTAATCCTAAAGGTCGTGACATGGCCTGGCAGTTTTTCAAGGATAATAATCAAAAACTATTGGAGCAATACCAGGTATTTAATATGATATATAATGTAGTGAAATATTTCTGAAACACCATGACACAATCAAGCCATCGTCAAGTATAGATTATAGCACATAACCCAAGGTTATAAACTGTAATACCAATGCACTTTTGACGGCACTCCGTACTATACTCTGTTTGATCTACGATGATGGTCCTATAAGTGCTTAGCATACAAAACTGCAGTAACAATTACAACCCTCTGCCTCAACGCTGCCATGTTTCAGAATTTGGTTTCTACAGCCAGAAGGGCGGGATAGTGAGGGCCTCATCCCCGTAACGTATTACCAGTGTGTACATCATGATCATACCATTATGGGGTGGAGACAGAGGGATGTAACGATCTACAGAGAAGGACGCATTAGCCGGACATATTACAAGACTAAATACTAGCACCCCCAAACAAAAGCGTATTAGTTCTTCAAGTATGCCAAAATTCTGGACTGGATGATAAAGTAAAATCAAAGCTCATCCTACGAATAGGCTCTACTGATACATAATTCGAACGATGAAAATCAATGAAGAGGGACTTGTAATTCCTGAATGCCTGATATTTATCCTAATCCTAGATGTCAATTCTGGGCATGTAATATCTCCACCAAATAACCTACACATCATCATAGATCTCAACTTCGTCTGTTGGCTCTTAAGAGTGGTTAAACGTATCAGCATGTAAGGAGAAAGAACAAAGTTATTATTGCAATGAAAATACCTCAAAGCGAACAACTATCCTAAATTCATATTGAGGATCTTATATGATAGAGTCATACTCCAGGATCGATTTATTTTTAAACTTAATTCTTAACATGGTCTACCCATATATCGATCTGACAATATGATATCACTTCATACCCGGTAGTAGCAAATTGCATGCCACTTGGACATTGATTGGTATCAAAACAGTAGTAGATCGATTGGTATCAAAACAGTAGATATACAAAAGTCGAAAATCGCCTTTTTGAAAAGTCAAAAAGTCGATTTTAAAATAATCGCAGTCTATTTGTCCAAATTTCAAAAAAAAAAAAAAAAAAAAAACAAGTAAGGAAAGTCTAATGTCGGGCGGGGCCGACTATATTATACCCTGCACCACTTTGTAGATCTAAATTTTCGATACCATATCACATCCGTCAAATGTGTTGGGGGCTATATAAAGGTTTGTCCCAAATACATACATTTAAATATCACTCGATTTGCACAGAATTTGATAGACTTCTACAAAATCTATAGACTCAAAATTTAAGTTGGCTAATGCACTAGGGTGGAACACAATTTTAGTAAAAAAAAATATGGAAAACATATAAATCTGAAGCAATTTTAAGGAAACTTCGCAAAAGTTTATTTATGATTTATCGCTCGATATATATGTATTAGAAGTTTAGGAAAATTAGAGTCATTTTTACAACTTTTCGACTAAGCAGTGACGATTTAACAAGGAAAATGTTGGTATTTTGCCCATTTTTGTCGAAATCAGAAAAACATATATATGGGAGCTATATCTAAATCTGAACCGATGTCAACCAAATTTGGCACGCATAGCTACAATGCTAATTCTACTCCCTGTGCAAAATTTGAACTAAATCGGAGTTAAAAATTGGCCTCTGTGGTCATATGAGTGTAAATCGGGCGAAAGCTATATATGGGAGATATATCTAAATCTGAACCGATTTCAACCAAATTTGGCACACATAGCTACAATGCTAATTCTACTCCCTGTGCAAAATTTCTACTAAATCGGAGCAAAAAATTGGCCTCTGTGGTCATTTGAGTTTAAATCGGGCGAAAGCTATATATGGGAGCTATATCTAAATCTGAACCGATTTCAACCAAATTTGACACGCATAGCTATAATGCAAATTCTACTCCCTGTGCAAAATTTCAACTAAATCGGAGCAAAAAATTGGCCTCTGTGGGCAAATGAGTGTAAATCGGGCGAAAGCTATATATGGGAGCTATATCTAAATCTGAACCGATTTGGCTGATATTTTGCAAGTTTTTCGAGACTCATAAAATATTCGGATGTACGGAATTTGAGGAAGATCGGTTGATATACACGCCAATTATGACCAGATCGGTGAAAAATATATATGGCAGCTATATCTAAATCTGAACCAAAATCAATAGGGATCGTCTTTGAGCCGAAACAGGACCCTATACCAAATTTTAGGACAATCGGACTAAAACTACGAGCTGTACTTTGCACACAAAAATACACGGACAGACAGACAGACGGACATCGCTAAATCGACTCAGAATTTAATTCCAAGACGATCGGTATACTAAACGATGGGTCTCAGACTTTTCCTTCTTGGCGTTACATACAAATGCACAAACTTATTATACCCTGTACCACAGTAGTGGTGAAGGGTATAAAAATCGAATGGTTGAAAATTCAAACATTGCGAAAGTCGAAAGTGGATTTGTCCAATATTTCAGAATGTCGACTTCTACTTTTTACTCTTTCCATTTTTCTATATGGTAAAAAAGATCTACCGACAATATCGGCTATAAAGAATATATATCTACACGGTCCACTAATTTTGGTTGATTTTGGAGTGGTTGCCACTTATAATGAGAGAAAAATGTTTCACTCTAGAGGAGAGGTGTGCACGTGACACGTAATTATCGTGACTCACGAAAATTTTCGTGATTCACACGTGAGTCGCTGATGGAAACGGCGTGAGCGTGATTACAAAACCAAATGTCGCGCGTGAGCGTGATTACAAAACCAAATGTCGTGCGTGAGCGTGAGTAACGAATTTCGGAAAAATACGCTCACGAAAATAATCCCACCCACGGTCATAAAACGCTTACGAGTTAAATTCATTTACAATTTTAGTGACACCTGGAGTTTAATAACGCCCTCGATTTTAATCAAGCTCATGTTTTCAGATACGTCGCTTAGGTAAATTACTCATAAAATTATTCTTGAGTCACGATATTTTTCGGTAGTCACGGTATTTTGCGTGAGTCACGACATTTTCGTGCGCGAGTACAAATTTTCTTTTCGTGAGTGTGCGGGTGTCTTACCAAAAGAGCATCGTGCGTGAGTAAGATTTTTCCGTCGTGAGTGTGCGTGAGCTTGAGTAAAATATTACTCACGTGCACACCTCTACTCTAGAGAAAATGAAGGAATTGATTTTATTATGTTATCGAAAAGAAAATGATATACATGTCTCAAAGGCGATTGGTTAATTATTTTATGGGTAAACTTCTTAAACTTAATCCTGTTTTTGATCGTTTCGTTTGTTAATATACCAACGCAGTAGTAAATCGAAATCTATTTTTACAGATATTTCTAAATTCGTAAACAAAATCTTAATTTTTAAAATTATTCGAAATAAATTTTTCTTCTTCTGTTTCAGGGTGGATTTTTATTGGCTCGCCTGATAAAATATCTAATTGAAAATTTCGCATCCGAAGAGCGTGCCATTGAAGTTGAGGAATTCTTTAAATCGAAACAATTTCCTGGTACAGAAAGGACTGTTTCACAGGCAGTTGAAACAATAAGGCTTAATGCAGCTTGGTTGGAACGTGATCGTGAATCTTTAACAGCATACTTGAAGCAACAATAAAAAGACTTGTATCGATAATAATTGAAGAAAGAACTCGATCGAAGAACTATATCAACTCCAAGCTACAACATATAAACCAAAGCCATTTATAACGAAACCACAAGCCAACAAATCGCATTTTGTTTTTCTCAAATTTATCGAGACTCAACTCTATTGTTATATTGAAAATGATATAAATACTTGGCCATAATTAAATTATTTCTATTATTTTTTTCTTTACAAATAATTTGTAAACGAGTGCATTGAAATATAAATTATTAAAATAATATCCATGAAATACTGAAACATGTAATGATTACTTGAAGGGCTGGTCTGCTGCGACTGCACTAGTATGATTTCTCTAAATATTGAAAATCCATTGCATCTGAGTTCATTGTGGACTTGCCGTTGATGAAGGCGATATGTGTACTTCTAACGAAGAGACGGATTTTAGCCTCTTTGGGGAAGGCAAAAATTCCAAGGTATTATCTCTTTTACTTTGGAATGTTGCTTTTGCACTTCTTAGAAAAAAAGAGGAAAATGGATTTTATTGTAACAGCTTGGTGTAGCTGAGGTGGCAATACCCAATAGCTCCGGTGTCAAAGCAGCCAATTATTGTGGGGACGCTTTTATACCCTCCACCATAGGATGGGGGTATATTAACTTTGTCATTCCAGTTGTAACACATCGAAATATTGCTCTAAGACCCCATAAAGTATATATATTCTGGGTCGTGGAGAAATTCTGAGTCGATCTGAGCATGTCCGTCCGTCTGTTGAAATCACGCTAACTTCCGAACGAAACAAGCTATCGACTTGAAACTTGGCCCAAGTAGTTTTTATTGATGTAGGTCGGATGGTATTGCAAATGGGCCATATCGGTCCACTTTTACGTATAGCCCCCATATAAACGGACCCCCAAATTTGGCTTGCCGATCCTCTAAGAGAAGCAAATTTCATCCGATCCGGCTGAAATTTTGTACATGGTGTTAGTATATGGTATCCAACAACCATACAGGAATTGGTTCATATCAGTCCATAATTATATATAGCCCCCATATAAACCGATCCCCAGATTTGACCCCCGGTGCCTTTCGGAGAAGCAAAATTCATCCGATCTGATTGAAATTTGGTACGTGGTGGTAGTATATGATATTTAAGGACCATGCCAAAAGTGGTCCATATCAGTCCATAATCATATATAGCCCCCATATAAACCGATCCCGAGATTTGGTTTTGGAGCCACTTGGAGGAGCAAGTTTCATCCGAGTCAGTTGAAATTTGGTACATTGTGCTAGTATATGGCCGTTAACAACCATGCCTAACTAGTACCATATCGGTCTATAGTTATATATAGCCCTCAGATAAATCGATCCCCAATCACACAAAAATTGGTCCATATCAAAGTCATAATTGTATATAGTCCACATATAAGCGACCCCCATATTTCAACTCTGGCTCTCTACGTACCATACAAAATCCATATAGATTCGTAATTATTTGTAGACTTACCTATACATACCTTTTTTGTCTAATATATACAAGTTAGAAAACGATGTTAAGAAGTTTTAAGATACCACAAACCAATTAATTCGATTGTAGATGACAGTCTTTCGTAGAAGTTTCTACGCAATCCATGGTGGAGTGTACATACTTGTTCATTACTGATATATTACTGCCATATATCAATCAGAGAACGAATTCGACCCATTTTTGACGACGGCTGTTGACATTTCACCCGGACCATTCTTAATCTTAAACTACCGCTGATGTGGTGGCACTAAGCCACCTGATACAATTAGAAATACCATACAGAGGTCCTCCGGAGGTGCCATCGTTGTGCAATGGTTAGCATGCCCGCCCACTTTCTACCATACGACAAAAAGTTGTTCAGTGGTGAATTATCTCCTCTCTGTAGTGCTGGTGACATTTCTGAGTGTTTCAAAGCTTCTCTAAGTTGTTTCACCACAATGTGGAGATCCGTCCGGCCAAAAATGAGGTTGTTGTCATTGGCCTTAACATAGAATCGAGCAGCACTCAGTGATAAGAGAGAATTCACGACTGTGGTATCACAATGCACTGCATAGTCTAAATGAGCATGAAATATCGGGCTGCCACTATCCTAACCTAACCTAACCACCGGGTGACTCTAGAATGGAAAGGGAGAATGACCTCAGGATTTATGAATTTTGTTGTAACAGTTTGAAAAATCTGAGGCAATAATCCACTATCGCCCGACTTCAAAATAGACTTGCAGTGGTATCGTTTTTTTTAGAGAATGAAGTAGACCGATTTTTGTCGGCGGCTGGTGAATCCACCTTATCTGAAATCGTACCCAGAATCTTCGTAATGCACAACTAACGCACTTACACTGCGCTGATGTTGTGACACTAAGTCAAGTGAAAATTATCTGGCGCAATTAGAAATACCATACAGTGGACCTCGGGAGCCTTAGGAATGGGAAGGGAGGTTGAACACAAGGTAAATCCAGTAAAGGCAGAACTATGTTTACACTTCAAAGTACGTAAGATTCGGTCGGTTATGGTTATCTCGTAAAGCGTCATAAAATTCCTATACCTATTTTACTGGATGGACAAGCAGATTTTGGCGTCTACCAAAAGAGTGTGGAACTTAATATTGCGCAAAGATTACATAATCACTTTTATCTTCATTTCACTATCGAAATCGCAAATCAACATTTATACAAATTTGGCTTTGTCCATACTTTTGATGAGTGCAAAATAAAATGTCTTATTATCATTTTATTTTGGAGTTCAATTTCTTCTCATTTTGAAGTTATAATATTCTCAAAGTAGTCTTACCATATAATACCTGCCATTGAATATAAAATAGAAACGAAGAATTCAGATTACGTGAGTATAATTAAGGCCTACCCGTTAGCATGCTTAATTTAGCCGCTAAAAAAAAATAAACCTGAAAAACCGGCTAATGTTGTTGTTGTAACAGTTTATTGTGATCTCATCCATTTCATGTTATACGCTTGGTACATCAGCTTGTTGGCAGATCAAGGAACTCTGCGACTAAGATAGGGTGTGTCCAGAGTGATCTGGTGGTAAGTCGGGTTGGTTTGGCTGGGCAAGAGAAAAGATGACGCGTGTCGTGTGGCCCTTGGTTGCAAATTGGACAAACGTCAGCTACGCTGCTATCAATCACCGATAAGTAGGAATTGAGGCGGCTGCACTTGCCTGATCTTAATTGGGCCAAAACTACCCTAGTCTGCCGTGGGAGGTCTCTTTCCTCCGGTGCTATGGGCGGTGGTCGGACTCCAAGAACAGGATTAACCTTGTAGCTTCTCACCGCTTCAGCTACAGTATCCTCATGAATCCTGTTCAAACCTGCCTGGTACGCTGCTTGATCTAGAGGCTCTCTTTTATAGCGCTGGATCTCGCGCTCTAGATTATGTATATCAACCCTTACGTTCCTGGGTGGTGGTTGTGTATCCGTAAGATGGTGGTTTGGATGATTACTGCGATAACAACCCAGGAGATACTGCTTTGACAACATGTAGTTGTGTCTTCGCACAGGGATGATCTTTGTCTCCACATAAAGGTGATCCAGGGGTGTGCTGCGGAGACACCCAGTCGCAGTTCTAAGAGCAGCGTTCTGGCAGGTTTGTATGTTATTCCACTGCGTATCACTGGTCTGCGGTGTCCACACTGGCGCTGCATAGTTTACCACTGACCGGCCAATTGCCTTATAAGTAGTTAGCAAGGTTTCTTTGTCCGCACCCCAAGTACTACCGGCTAGTGACTTGAGGACCTTGTTTCTACCACGGAGCTTATTACAAATTGCAGTGGCATGGGCAGATGACCTAAAAAGGCTGTCGAATGTGACCCCAAGAATCTTGGGGTAATTTGTGGTCGGAATTATTACTCCATCGACTCTGATATTCAACTGCCTGCGCACTTCTGCCGTCCATGTAGTAAATAGTGTGGCTGAGGATTTGGTGGGGGATATCCTCAAGTTTCTCGCAGTGAAATAACTGGTAAGATTAGCTATGTAGACGTTCAACCGATCGCAAATGTCATCAACATTGGGCCCAGATGCCAAGATTGTACAGTCATCCGCATATGATACAATCTCGACGCCGTCAGGAGGGGGTGGAATCGAGGACATGTAGAGGTTAAACAGTGCCGGAGATATCACCCCACCTTGGGGAACTCCCTGTTTAACTCTACGCGGTCTTGACTTTCTGCCCCTGAATTCCACGTACGACTGGCGTCCACACATATAATTCAGCACCCAACGCTTCGCTCCTGCCGGTAGGGACGTATTCTCGATGTCTTCAAATAATGTGGCATGGTTGACCGTATCGAATGCTTTCGATAGGTCAAGCGCCACGAGGACCGTCCTGTGACACGGCCTGGGCTGGTTAAGTCCCTTATTAATATGTGTCGAAATGGCATGTAAGGCTGTTGTCGTACTATGTACCTTACGGAATCCATGTTGATGGTGGGCAGCTGGAAAATTCTCCACAAGGCTGGGGAGGAGTAATGCCTCAAGTGTCTTGGCTACTGGCGAAAGAAGGGATATCGGTCTGTACGATTCACCTTTGCTCGAATCTTTGCCCGGTTTCAGTAGTGGAATCACCCTTCCCATTTTCCAGACATCGGGTATAATGTGTGATTCCAAAGACAAATTGAGGAGTCTGGTCAGGTACTCAACTCCCAGTATTCCCAGATGCTTCAGCATTAGCATTGAAATTCCGTCAGGGCCCAGCGCCTTAGATGGTTTCGCGCTGTTGATGACATTGGTAACTTCGGCTGCAGTAAATTGTGGTGTGTCATCGGCTCGGAGACCACGTACACGACGGGTGGCTCTCCTTTTCGCTCTATCACTCTCGGGATGCTCGACAAACTGTCGGTTGAAGTATTTGGCGCACCTCTTCGGATCAGTCACAGTCACGTCGCCAAATGTGACTGAAATCCCATCATCCCTTCTGGAGGGGTTCGAGAGGGCTCTCCAGTCCACCACCTCCATTTCTTGTGCGATCCTTCCGTAGGACATTGTACCCATCACAATGTCGTAGGCTGCAGGTGGGATTCAGCTTTGTTTCCTGGATCGCCGCGACCCTTATCCTTTTCCGATTCATAAAGTCTACGATCTCACTAATCTTACCACGGAGCCCGTTGCAATTAAATTGCAAAAATGATGCACTCTCCGGAACTGGTACAACAATATTCGGTGTAAGATGCTGCGGCGGAGAATATTGTTGTGCGGGAGAAGTCGGTGGGGTCACATAATCAGATGACCCACTGCTGCTGTCATTGGCACAGCATCCTGCCACGAAGTCAGTTTGACTATACTCCCGCAGCGATGTTAGGCCGGAGCAATTCCGGAAGTGCACCCATTCCATGCACCGGTTACACCTCACCGAAACCGAGCGATGGTGAATTCGATTTCGGCAGACGGCACAGTACCATGGTCCGGGGTTTTCCTCTATCCCGGCTCGGACCAAAAGCAGGCGGAGAAGGCTCCCCGGGATGCACCTTCTCCAACACGAAAAAATGGACGAGACAACACGTACACTGAGGTGGCAGCCGCTGGCCGATGGCTGGTATCCATCGGGTCAATCCGGTGCGTAGAACCCGCCGCCGTGGGATTGTTCGCCGGCTAATAAATGTTCGCGGTTACTGTTTAAGTTCAAATTCGTAAGGTCAAAATTTATTCGTTAGATGGGGACTTAAAATCTTGTAAAATGACAATTTCCCCCTCATTAGAAAATGTACCCTAAGCTCTGGATGCAGCTCTGTGCTTTCAGCACAATTCGTTACATTTTTCTAACGAGTCGCGCCATTACCGTCTTGCGGCGTCTAAGCTTTTGTTATTATTCGTTACTGGATTACGTCCGTCCAACGATTGTTTTGTAAAAGGTAAATTAATCTCCCAAAAAATTCAATAAAATTACGTTTTATTGAAACATTATTGAAAAGAAAAACTAAATCCTTGTGTTTTTATTTATTTTATTTCTCGGTGCTACGCATTCATTGGTCCAATCGAGCCGGATACTTGCTTACAGCAATTAATAAAGGATTTTGTTTTGTCTTTTTTTCAAAGGAAAGTGCTGATATTGTGAAGCAACAACAAAAAAGCAGCCACTTTGCAGCCATATTTGTGGAAGATTTCATTTGAAAAATTATTTAAATAATTATTTATCAACACACAGGTGCGTATGTCAGTGTTTTATTAAAATAATTGAGCAAATCGCGAGTGTTTTTAAATTTAAACCGCGGTCGTTTTACAACATCGATACAATTATTTCGTTTTGCCGACGGCAAATTGCATTTCAAAAAACACACATTCGTTGCTACATACGTACGTACATTTCTTTCGTTTGTTTAATTTCGTTTTGTTAAATGATATTCAAGTGAAAGAATAATCAAAATAAAAAGTGAAAAATCTATTGTATATATTGGTGTTGTGTGGTGAATTTAAACGTTGACAGTGCTTATTTACTTCAAAACATTATTTGCAATTACGTTGCCTTTAACTTGAAGTAAATAAAACAATAACAAAATACACGCAGACTCCAAAGGCTCTGTTGGTCGTATTACTATTGTAAACAAACATCAATCGTCACTGCAGTCAACGTTTGAATTACATACCTACGTATGATCAGTGATACACACACGTATATACATACATATTTGTTTTGAGCTGTGTTTCTTTGGTTTATTTGTTAACCCTCACGGGGCCGCGAGTTGTAAATATTTTGAAGAAAATTATAAAAATTTTTGAAATTGAGTTTTTTGGGTTATCGTGTTGTATGACCCATTAGCGTTACGCGCATTAGTAAAAATTATCGTTTTGGTCACTGTGCACCCTACAGGCGGTCCGGTACGATCGTATAATTTTTATTTTATCATATATATTACGTATATATTTTTATTTCTATATCTTTTATTATTTGCGATATTTGATTTTTTTTTTTGGGGAGATTATTTGGCGTGGAAGTGTAGAGGTGTATTTTACAGTCCGTGCACCCTACATTTGGTCTTACAGACATTTTTTTATAATTTCTTATAATTTGTTGAATTTTTTGATCATCTGGTTTTCGTGTGTGAAGTTTTGATACAGCGGCAGTATTCTTCGATACACTGAGCGTAATTTTCGTAAATTCATTCATACACTGAGAGAAATAGTTCGAAGATTTTAGTAGAATTTTGAGATTTTTAGAATTTGACTTGAATAATTTGCCCATTTTTTTGTACACGGGGAAAAATATTTTGTGATTCGGTACTCTGAACGAAAATTAATTGTCTCTACACTGAGAGAAAAATAGTCCAATAGTTTACAAATTGTTTGAAATTTTTGATTTTAAGTTTTGAAGTGGTTGTTTTACGAACAATTGTTTACACTTCAAGAAATTTTGTGGTAATTTCGGTGCAGTGTGAGAATTTGATACACTGAAAGAAAAATTTTGTAAATTTTTGTTTTTGCATTTTTGGGCATTTTGTGCAAATTTATTGATTTTTCGGCCAGTTTTCGCTGTCGATAAGTGCGTGTTCACATACTTTACGAGTTTTTGTGAATTTTTGTGACGCTAAATTATTTTCAATATGCCAGTTAATACATTCGCGCGATTCATTAGAGCCGCTGATGCGGTTGTGAAGTTTGGGACACGGGTTAGCTCTTTGAAGGAGGAGAATTTAGATGTTTATTCTCTAAGGGCTCAGGTCGAAGAGGCGAAATCACTCTGGGAGAAAGTGAAAGAGAGGTATGAGGAGTGTTTAGACGATCTTCAGGAGGATTCAGATAAGGGAAAGGTAGAATCTGCTGACGGCAAGTATGAGGCAACTTATGATGCCTATATTCGTATTGTTTCCTCTATCGAAAGGAAAATAGACGGTCTGAAAGCCGTTCATAGGGCGTCAACTCCTATACAGCAGGCCGATGTGGCGGATATTTCTGCTCGTTCTGGTAATGTGGATGTATCGGGAAATTCTCTTTTGTTAGGTGTTGACCATGGTGCGGTCCATAGTTTGGCTTTACCACCATGCGATATTGAGGTTTTCGATGGTGACTTTCAGTCTTGGCCAACATTTAGGGATTTGTTTACTGCTGTTTATGTAAAAAATTCCCGTCTGAGTGATATTGAGCGCTTGTGTCATTTGCTCAAAAAGACTAGTGGCGACGCCCGTGAAGTTGTAAGAAGATTTCCTCTCACTGATAGGAGTTTCGAGTTAGCTTGGAGGACGTTAAAGGAAACTTATGACAACTTGAGAATTTTAGTCAGCAATCAGTTGAAGCTTCTTTTTGACCTTCCGGTCTTAGACACCGAGACAAGTTCTGGGTTGAAGAACTTGCAGCGTGGTATAAATGCATGTATTTCGGCGATGGCTGTGAATAACGTTCCTACGAACGATTGGGATCCGATTTTGATATATTTGTGTGTGCAACGTCTACCGAAGATTAGTGTTACTTTGTGGGAACAGGGTATAAGTGATAAGTCTGCGTTGTCGTCTTGGGTGGACATGGATCGTTTTCTTACGGAAAGGATTCAGACACTCACGTGTCTCCGCGATTTGAAGGGTATCGATGCTTCGAAGAAAACTGATGGCAGGAAACTGCGAACGCATTTTACGAATGCAGCTCCGAAATCTTCGCCATCTAGGTCGCGTAATTCGCAATGCACTTCTCATTCTTCTAGAGATTCCGTCGATAAGATGTGTGTTCTTTGTCCACGACAAAGCCATCATCTTCGTGTTTGTCCGAAATTTAGGAATCTTTCTGTGAATGATCGGTTGACTGCTGTGAAACGGTACCGCTGTTGTTTCAATTGTCTATCTCGTAGACATGACGTTAACAACTGTGCTACATCTCGCAGTTGTGAGAAGTGTCAAGGAAGGCATCATACTTTGCTTCATCGCGATTTTTCCCATTCTACGAATGTGGCGACTACGTCTTCGACGGTTTCGGCCGCTCGTCCTACGGATTCTAGCGGTTTGGTTGACCCGCAGCCTTCCACTTCGTCTGGAATCGTGTCTGGCACTTCGGCCAGGCAAGTATTTCATGTTTCCCAGAACAGGTCGGTACTATTAGGGACGGCTATGGTGAACATCGTTCATCAGGGTATGACGTACCCAGCTCGGGCTCTTATTGACCCAGCATCGGAAGCCTCCTTTATTACCGAAAAAATGCAAAAGTTGCTTAGGATTTCGATAACGAGTGCGACGTCTTCGATATCGGGCGTGAATCAATCGGTTTCGATAACTTCTCGCGGTATTTGCCCTCTGAGTATAGGGTCACCCATAGATGGATCGGTCTTGGTAGAGGCGACTGCGTTGGTCCTGCCTAAGATTTCTGGGAATTTACCGTCTTTCCAAGTGAGTCGTAATTATATGTCACGTTTGCCTAATTTACGTTTAGCTGATCCTAATCTGTTCGATAGTCGTCCGGTTGATCTATTGTTGGGGGCAGACGTGTATCCCAGAATTATATTACAGGGGGTTCGGTCTGGTATTTTAGGGTCGTTGATTGCTCAACAGACAGTCTTCGGCTGGCTCATTACTGGTTCAATTCCCACTTCTAATGTGACGGTTTTTTCAACGACTGTTGAATTTATGGAAGAAGATGGTCTTGACAAGACTCTTCTTCGGTTTTGGGAATTAGAGGACTTACCAAGACGGGCAATTTGTTCTCCCGCAGATAAATTTTGTGAGGAAAATTTTAAGAATACCACATATAGGGATTCCGATGGAAGATACGTAGTGACTCTTCCGATAAAACCCGAATTAAAGGGACAAGTCTTGCTTGGACATTCGCGGACAAGTTGTTTGAAGCAGTTTATTCGTGGTGAGGCTTCGCTTTTACGAAAGCCTGAAACAAAATTAATGTATGACGGGGTGATTAAAGAATATTTGGACTTGCAACATATGAGACCAGTGTTGTCGACTTCTCTTTCAGACCAAACTTTGTGTTACTTGCCTCACCACCCGGTAATCAATCCGGACAAATTGACGTCCAAACTTCGAGTTGTCTTTAATGCTTCGCATAAGACCTCAAATGGTAAAAGTCTGAACGACATTCTTTATGTGGGACCCACATTGCAATTGGAATTGGTGTATTTGATTTTGAGGTGGAGATTTTTCAAATACGTTTTTAATTGCGACATCATACTTCTCATACTTCTCTGCAGCGAATTGTCTTTAGGGACTCCCCACAAAAAGATGTACGAGACTATGAGCTGCAGACCGTGACATTTGGAGTGAATTGTGCTCCCTATTTAGCCATACGGACGTTATTGCAATTGGCCGATGACTCCGAAGATGAATATCCCCACGCGGCACATATTCTACGAAGGTGCATGTACGTGGATGATGTTTTGACAGGGTACCATAACGTGGATACTGCTGTTGAATCTAGGGATCAATTGATTAGGGTATTATCATCGGCAAAGTTCGAACTGAGGAAGTGGACTTCTAATGAGCTAGCCATTTTGGAATCGCTTCCGGCTGACCATTTGGTTGACGCCAAATTACTGGCATTTGTTGAGGCCAGTAGTTCGAAACCGTTGGGTATTAGGTGGAATGCGCAGTTGGACTTATTTTATTTTGAGATGAAACCGATTGAGCGGAAATCTCGGTTTACGAAGAGAGAGGTTTTATCGGCTATAGCTAGGCTATTTGACCCTGTTGGCTGGCTGGGGCCAGTTATTATAGTGGCGAAGATAATTATGCAACAGGTTTGGTTGGATAAGATAGGATGGGACGAGTCTCTTCCGTTACAAACTGAGCGACAATGGCGAAAGTTTGTCGAGACCTATCAGGATGTGAATCACGTTCGTATTCCTCGATGGGTCAATTACTCCACAGACTGTGAAGTAGAATTACATGTTTTTTCCGACGCCTCGGAAAAAGCATACGCGGGGGTAGTATATGTTCGTGTGGTTACGCCGCAGGGACAAATCTTCACCCATTTGCTATCTTGTAAGACTAAGGTAGCCCCCATCAAATCTATATCTTTGCCACGATTGGAGCTTTGTGGGGCAGTTTTGGCCTCCGAACTTTACAAGTCTATAGCCAGGGAGCTAGATATTGAGTTTCGCCGTGTTTATTGTTGGACGGATTCTACGATCGTCCGCTCTTGGCTTCGAAAGACGCCATCTACGTGGTCTACTTTCGTTGCGAATCGCGTATGTAGGATTCAGGAGAATACTGGGGGACAGAATTGGTACCATGTACGCTCTGAGGACAATCCGGCCGACTTGGGGAGTCGCGGAGTGTCGCCTGCAGAGTTGGCGGTTTCGTCGCTTTGGTGGCATGGACCAGAGTGGCTCTGCTCAGATAGTTCTCAGTGGGATATTAATGATTTGACCCCTCTTGAGACTGACGTTGAGGTACGGGCGGTCAAGACTCACGCATCGTTTTTTACGAACTACGAGGACATTTTAGAGAGGTTTTCTTCGTTAGATAGAACTCTACGAGTCATCGCATATATATTTAGGTTTTATCAAAGGACCCATTATTCACATGCTAGTCGAAATGTGTATCACGGCACGACGTTGACGGCAACCGAATTAAAGGCAGTGAGATTACGTCTAGCTGTTCTTTCTCAAAGGGCTCATTATCCAGATGAGTACGGTTGTTTGATGGAAAAGAAACCGTTACGTTCCAGGAGTTCCTTGTTGTCATTGAATCCATTCCTGGATGAGGAGGGGGTTATGAGGTTGAATGGTCGTTTGAGTAGGTGTCCTACCCTGTCGTATAGTGAGCGACATCCAATTATAGTGCCGTATAATAGTAGATTCGCTAGGTTACTAGTGAAATATGTTCACGACATATCTATTCACGGAGGGAACCAGTTGGTTCTACGTCTTATTCGGATTGAGTATTGGATTCCTCGTTTAACATCTTTGATTAGATCGACTATTAACCGGTGTAAACGGTGTCTGTTGGATAGGAAGAAGTCTTGTACGCAGATCATGGCGGCTCTCCCACCGGAGAGAACTGTACTTACCAGACCGTTTACTACGACTGGCGTTGATTTTGCGGGGCCTTTCGAAATTAAGTCATTTATAGGGCGCGCATGTAAGATAACAAAGGGTTATGTTTGCGTGTTTGTATGCTTTTCGACGAAGGCCATACACTTGGAAGCCACATCAGACTTGTCTACGACAACGGTTCTGGCCGCTTTTCACAGATTTATATCTCGACGCGGTTGTCCCAAGACCATTTTTTCGGATAATGGTACAAATTTTGTAGGCGCTTCACGCGAAATGGAAAAGGATTTGAGATGTGTTTTTAAAGAAGGACGTGATAAGGTGTGTTCCGCATACCAGTTTCAGCAGCTTTCCTGGCAGTTTATCCCTGCCGGGGCGCCACATATGGGTGGTCTCTGGGAAGCTGCTGTCAAAAGCTTCAAGACGCATTTTAGGAAGCATGCATCAGGATTCAAATTTACATTTGAAGAGTTTTCGACTGTTCTTTCGAGAATTGAAGCTTGTTTAAATTCTAGGCCGTTGTGCCCAATGAGTGAAAGTTCTCAAGAATTGGTAGCACTTACGCCTGGCCATTTTTTGGTAGGATCTCCGATCTTGGCGCCTCCTGAACAGTTAGAGGAGGAATCACCACTTCATTTGGTGCATCGATTTAGGAAAATGAAGGCGCTGTCGCAACAGTTCTGCTTACGGTGGAAAGAGGAATATTTGAAAGGCTTACAGAAAAGGTATAAATGGAAATTTCCGCAGCGTGATATCGAAGTAGGGGACTTGGTAGTAATTCGTGATGAGCAATTGCCTCCTACATCGTGGAAATTAGGTCGTGTGGATGACGTCCACCCAGGATCTGACGGTCGCGTTAGAGTTGCAGACGTGAGAACGGCAAACGGTGTTGTAAGACGACCGGTGGTAAAATTGGTCATACTGACCGAATAGTTTTCGATCGTTCATATAGTAAGCGTCATCTTTCTTTTCGCAGTACAATGGAAAGTATGAGGGAAATTGTTAAGACTCTCCCTGACTACGAAGATGACGTCCCGATGTCCGATGAGGAAAGAGAGATTATAGAAAGTGATGTTGCACCGGTTCTTCGCGAGCCGTTACCAGCAATCGAGCAGGTCCCTGACGTCGGGATGACCCCAGTCGTCGCCTCTTCACAAGAGGTAGTACCGACACAAAAAGTTGTCCCTCCGTCGGGGGCTGATACGGCTCCAGCTGAAGTATCTGCAACTAAGGCAGCAGAATCTTCGTCTTCCCCTACGGGGACTGCCCAAAGAAATTCGGACTCGAGCCCAAAGCTTCATTTAAACAATTGTGTGTTATGCAGGCGGAAGCATAATCTACGGTCGTGCCGCAGGTTCTTGAAAATGCGGTTGGAGCAAAGGCTGCGCACCGTAGTTCTTCATCGGGTGTGCTCCAACTGTCTGGGCAGGTCACACATGCGGTCGACCTGCAATAGTCGCGAAAGGTGTCGCGAATGCGGAGAGAGCCACCATACGCTTCTGCACTCCTTCGACCAGCAACAACGTCCTTCCGCTCCATCGTCCGATTTGTCTAAGAGAAAGTCAAATTCAAGTCCGTCCGTTAATTCGTCCGCGTACTGCATTACAAGTGCTACCCCCATATTTAGTCCGTTGTTAGTTTTGCAACCAACTGTTACGCTTGGTCCTACTATTGTGTTGATACTCGTCTTGTCCGGTCGTCGAATTCCCGTCCGAGCTGTCCTCGACCCATGTGCGGGGTACAGTATGATATGCAGTAGTCTTGCCCAAAGCTTACGGCTTACTTCGGCAATGACAGCGCAGAACGCCTTTTGTCCGCTGATCGTCGTATCCCGGCACAACGCGGAAAATAAATTGATTTTTTCCGCCCGGGTGACAGATTTATCCCGTGTGGTCACCCCATCGGCGTCGGCTCCAGACTCCATACGAGAGCAGTTTGAATGTCTCCAGCTGGCCGATCCAGTGTTTTATCGCCCTTCCGGGGTGGGGTTGGTCCTGGGGCCCGACGTATACGCAAGGGTTATTAAGCCTCAAATGTTTTCGAGTCCGGGATTCCCCTTGGCGCAGCTGACGATATTCGGCTGGGTGATTTCAGGGCAGTGTCAACCATGAATATGTGTCGTAGGTCATCCTGGCCAATAACCCAGACACTGCAGACCCTCCGGGTCAACGGCTCTACGAGCATTTAGTTAAGAAAGAATGAAGTTGGAAAAGATGAATACATGAACTAATAAAAAAAAATTGCTCAATTTGAAAATGAAACTGACATCGCATTTTATATTTATTTTGATATCAATATATTGTACATATGTAATATTCTATGAATTAATGAATTTCAATTACAACATAGCTGGATGTTGCAAGGCGGGCGGAATGTTTAAGTTCAAATTCGTAAGGTCAAAATTTATTCGTTAGATGGGGACTTAAAATCTTGTAAAATGACAATTTCCCCCTCATTAGAAAATGTACCCTAAGCTCTGGATGCAGCTCTGTGCTTTCAGCACAATTCGTTACATTTTTCTAACGAGTCGCGCCATTACCGTCTTGCGGCGTCTAAGCTTTTGTTATTATTCGTTACTGGATTACGTCCGTCCAACGATTGTTTTGTAAAAGGTAAATTAATCTCCCAAAAAATTCAATAAAATTACGTTTTATTGAAACATTATTGAAAAGAAAAACTAAATCCTTGTGTTTTTATTTATTTTATTTCTCGGTGCTACGCATTCAGTTACTGTTTAAGTTCGAGTAAAGATTAATTGGACTTAATAGTGTTCGTTAGAATTTGTATACTACTTTTTGGTACATCCCTGCCAGAGTAGAAATGTCATAATTTGAATATTAATTTATCTTGTCAAAAGCCCCGCCTTCCGCCATCTTGGTTGAGAGCATCTCTCACTTTACTTGTTATCGATAAGCCAATTGGTGCGGTTGCAAATTTATCCATATCGTTGGAAATTATAGGTAATATTGTTTACCATTAATTATAATAGAAAACACCTTAATAAAACCTTCTGCTCTTGTTATATATTGAAAATATTAAACTATCGTGTTTTTATTTTTCTCTATATTTCCATACTTTTCGCATTCGGCGAACATTTTGATCCATTCGTACCGGATAATTGGACTTCGGAGTGGAAGAATTGGTTTAACCGGTGTTTTTCTTGGTTTTTGTTATAGACACAGTCCACCTGACCTGGTCATCAATTTCACCTTAAACTCAAACCAATCAGTTCATCATCCTCAACATCTGTTTCATCGTTTTATAAGGTAAGTGCAGTGCATTTTCCCTTATAAAGTGAGTTCGCGGTCGGTGCAACAACAAATATAGTGGTCGTCCGTCCATTTAAAGAAAAAAAAAGGTTGCTTTACAACGCTACGCGATCGGTTTTTATTATAAATATTCCTAAAAGTGGTGTACAAGTTCAGTGATATCAGTGAATATTAGTGTTTTTTTTTATTTAAAGTGGTTTATTTGCCTTTATTTGCGTGAAAATATCGTTTTTCATTGTTTTTAAGTAAATTTTCATTTGCCGACGGCAAAACGCATTCAAGGTTTTTGTTTTTGTATTTCCATTTTGACGTCTGTGCAAATAATTTCGGAGAGAAATAACTTAAAGTACATATTTTCACCACTTTCGTACACTAATATTCACTATACACATATATCACTCTCTTTGTTTCGTATATTCACCACTTTTTCGCGTTTTCTGTGCTGAAATTTCATTTATTAATTGTTGTTTCGTTCATTTGCATACATTTGAGAACATACAAAAGCTTTTATTTTGTTTTGTTCTCATCAGTGTTGCGCTCTTAGTCGATTGCTATAGTATAGTGACTAATCGGGCACATCTCGTACTATCGTGTTATCGGATATCGATCATCATTTGAATTCTTAAGGGGGCTATACACTACGTGTAATTCCCACATTAGAATTCAAGTTGAATTCAAAGGTTTGAATATTTCCCGGTTGGAATCGGGGCTTGAATTAAAACTCGGTATATTTTGAAACTTTTACGCTCTCACACTGAGAGAAATTATTCGATCATTCAAATATTTGGTAAATTTTGAATATTTATTGGACAGGTATTTATTATTATTGATTTATTTATACCTTTGTTTATTATTATTATTATTATAATTTTTCTTGTGTCAAGCGTTCGGGGGTAATATTTTGTGCACCCTACATTCAGTATTTTCGGTTTCTGGGAACGTTTGATCTTTTGTCGGATTTTCGCGAGTTGTGGACTCGAATTAATCTTTGTAACTCGAGTTACTTTTGCGTATTTTGCTATTTTTATTGAACGGAACCTTGTCTGAGTTTGGTAATTTTATTGGCCGTTGCTTCTTGGCTATATTGTAATTTCGTATTTGGTTACATTCTTCAATTTGGTAGTTGAACGTAAAGTTAGAATGTCTGTATCTCCCTTTGATCGCTTTATTCGCGTTTCGGACGCTCTTATTAAATTCCACGCCCATTTTAATGCCATGAAAGATGAGGAGTTAGACGTCTATAGCCTCGAGATTCGAAGTGAGGAATTGGGGAAGTTGTGGACAAAGGTTCAGGATTGCTTTGAGGAATGCGTGGCTAGTTTACAGGGTGCCGGAACAACGCAAACGAGCGATATTGAATCGGTGGACGGGAAATATGACGCGTCCCATCATGCTTATATGAATTGTTTGTCCGCGATAAATCGAAAATTGGGCCAGTTTCGTCGGTCACGTAGATCATCGATCACTTCGTCTGCGTCTTCGGTCGTTGCAGCATCGAGACGGAGTATCGGGTCTCATAAATCGACTCAAGGATCCGAAGCGATTTTGGCTAATAACGCGACTACTTCGATACCGGCTGATCGGGATGGGCAGTCGCTGCCTAATGGCAAAGCCGGGTTTAGGGGTGAAGTGGCCGTTAGTGGCCCTCCACTTTGTGATATGGTTCACAATTTGGCGTTGCCACCGTGCGATACGGATGTATTTGAGGGCAATTTTCTAGACTGGCCTACATTCCGGGATTTGTTTCAAGCAGTTTATGTTAACAATTCAAGATTAACGGACGTCGAGCGTTTGTGTCATCTTGTGCGGAAGACCAGTGGCGAAGCTAGGGAAATTGTCTCGAAGTTTCCGCTGACACATCGAAGTTTTGCCCTCGCGTGGAAGGCCCTCGTTGATGCATACGACAATAAGCGGGTTCTAGTTCACAATCAACTTAAGTCTCTCTTTGCAATTTCGGCAGTATCGGTAGAGACAAGTGCGGGTTTGAAATCGATTCAACGTGGAATCAATGGCTGTCTTTCGGCATTGAATACGTACGAAGTTTCGACCGATAATTGGGACCAGATACTCGTTTTTATTTGCCTTCAACGTTTGCCGCGGCTCACACAGACTCTTTGGGAGCAGAGTGTTAGGGACAAATCAGCCCTTTCGTCGTGGGCGGATTTAGACGCTTTTTTGTCCGAAAGGGTTCGTACGTTGATGTGTTTGCATGATTTGCGGGAAGACACGTCTTCGAAGCGTTCTCAGGAAAAGAAGGTAAAAGCGCATTTTACCAATGCGTCTTCTTCTAAATCGTCGCGTGCTTCGTCGGAATCTAAGTGCGTTATTTGTCCTAAACATAATCATAGACTTTCGGCTTGCGTTAAATTTGGTAAACTCTCGGTATCGGAACGTTACATAGTGGTAAAACGTAACCGGTTGTGCTTGAATTGCTTAATGAAAGGTCATGAGATGAAGGATTGTCCAAGACAATATTCGTGTGCAAAATGTAATTCGAGACATCATTCGCTATTGCATCGCGATTCTACGCCGTCTAATAGCGCGACTTCGGCGACGGGTTCGACCAACACCTTGTCGAGTTCAGCGGCTAGTTTTCAACCGAGAACTATGCCTTCGGTTGATCAGCCGCAACCTTCTACCTCGTCGGCGTGCCTACCTCGCCAGGCATTTCATACGACGCAAAATAGGGCCGTGCTTTTGGGAACAGCGATGATTAATATCATGCACGATGGGGTTTCATATCCGGCACGCGCTTTGATTGACCCCGCTTCAGAATCTTCGTTTCTGACGGAACGCTTTCGAAATCGGGTGAAACTACCGGTTCACGCGGCTAATGTTACAATTTCGGGGGTAAATAGCGCAATTTCGGCCAAATCGAGTAAAATGTGTAATTTGAAAATCGGATCTCCACTCAACGCGTCGGTTTTGTTGGAAACTATGGCTATAGTGCTCCAATCTATATCCGGGAATTTACCTTCCTTTACGGTGTCGCAGGAAGTTTTGTCTCAGATTCCGGATATTCGCTTAGCTGATCCGAATCTTTTCGTGTCGAGACCGGTCGATATTCTACTAGGCGCTGACTTGTACCCGAGAATACTATTAGAAGGTTGCCGGCAGATTGCGGCTCAATCATTGATAGCACAGAACAGTGTTTTCGGCTGGCTAGTAACGGGTCCGCTTTCTACATCGCAAATTCAAACATTTACTACGACTATAGCGGTTGATGAAGAGGAAAATTTAGATAGAACGCTTTTACGGGTTTGGGAGTTGGAGGAAACACCACGTAAAGGGGTTTTGTCCCCCTCCGATAAGTTCTGTGAGGAAAATTACGTTCGGACAACGCGCAGAGATTCGGAAGGTAGATATATAGTTACACTTCCGCTAAAGGAAGAGCTCGGTCCTCGTGGATATTTGGGTGAACAACTGCTTTGAGGCAATTTTATCGTAATGAATCGTCATTATCGAAAAGGCCGGACGTGAAATCAGTTTATGATAGTGTTGTTAAAGAATATTTGCATTTGGATCACATGAGGCCAGTATCCGCCATTTCTGCAAGTGATACACTTTCGTGTTATCTTCCACATCATCCTGTCATTAACCTCGAGAAGAAGACTTCCAAACTTCGCGTCGTATTTAATGCGTCTAATAAAACGTCCAACGGGAATAGTCTTAACGATATCCTTCACGTAGGTCCCACTTTGCAGCAGGACTTAGTCCTTCTTATTGTGCGATGGCGACTATTTAAATACGTGTTCAACTGCGATATTACACAGATGTATAGGCAGATTCGAGTGGACTCTTCTCATGCTCCGTTGCAGAGAATTGTTTTTAGGGATTCTCCGACAAGGACAGTCCAGGACTATGAACTACAAACGGTGACCTTCGGTGTAAACTGTGCACCATATCTCGCGATACGGACACTGTTACAGTTAGCTGAAGACACTGAGGAGGAGTTTCCACTCGCGGCCGATATATTACGTAAATGTATGTACGTTGATGACGTTTTGACCGGAACTCATGACCTTGAAACTGCGATAATGGCTCGGGATCAATTAATCGCGGCGCTTGCGACGGCTAAATTTGAACTGCGGAAATGGACATCGAATTATAGAGAAATTTTAGATTCACTACCGCCGGAATATTTGGTTGATGCTCAATTGCTGGCATTTGTCGAGGCTAGCAATTCGAAACCATTGGGTGTGAGATGGAATGCTCAATTGGATGCATTCTACTTCGCGGTCGAGCCTATAGCAAAAAGGTGTGGATACACTAAACGGGAAGTGTTGTCGGCTATCGCGAAATTATTCGACCCTGTCGGTTGGTTAGGTCCAGTGATAATTGTGGCAAAGATTATCATGCAGAAGGTTTGGCTTGATCGCGTCGGCTGGGATGAAATACTGCCTTCGGCAACGGCATCCGAGTGGGAAAAATTTGTAGATAGTTATCCGGATGTCAATTCGATAAATATTCCTCGGTGGATTCGTTACACACCGTGCACTTCGGCCGAGCTTCACGTATTTTCAGATGCCTCGGCTAAGGCATACGCGGGGGTAGTATATATTCGAGTTTTGGCCCCAAATGGCGAGATTGTCGTTAATTTGCTATCGTGCAAGACGAAAGTTGCTCCGTTGAAATCGGTTTCTTTGCCTCGTTTGGAGCTTTGCGGCGCTGTTTTAGCGTCCGAACTCGCAAGAACGGTCATTCGAGAAATCGGTATTGATTTTGGTCGAATTTATTGTTGGACGGATTCGACTATTGTACTAGCCTGGTTAAAGAAAACGCCTTCGGCTTGGACAACATTTGTCGCGAATAGGGTATGTCGCATTCAGGAGAACGTCGGTGGTACGAATTGGTATCATGTGAGGTCGGAGGATAATCCTGCTGATCTTGGCAGCCGCGGTGTGTCCCCTTCGGATTTGGCCGCCTCTCGACTTTGGTGGCATGGGCCTCAGTGGCTATCGTGTAGTCAATCGGAATGGCCGGTTCGTGACACTTCCTCTTTTGACACCGACGTAGAAATTCGGTCTGTGAAGGCACATGCTTCTTTCGTTAATTCATACGAGGATGTTCTCGATAGATTTTCTTCTCTGGATAGAGCGCTGCGTGTTATTTCATATGTTATGAGATTCTTTTATCGGACGCATCCCGCTCATAGGCGTGATTGTAGCTATGCGGATCACAGTTTATCATCGTCTGAGATTAGGGCAACTAAAAGTCGCTTGATAGTGCTTGCTCAAAAAATGAATTATGGTAATGAATATAAGGACTTGATGGATAGGTCTTCGTTAGGTACTGGCAGTTCACTTGTTTCTTTGAACCCGTTCCTTGATGAAATGGGTGTAATGCGGATGTATGGTCGTTTGAGCCGCTCGCCTATTCTTTCGTATTCGGAGCGGCACCCTATAATTTTGCCCTACAGCTGTCGATTCACGAAGCTTTTGGTGGAATTTGTTCATTTGATTTCCATTCATGGAGGAAATCAGTTGATGTTGCGTATTCTTCGTATAGAATACTGGATACCTCGGGTGAGGAATCTTATTCGTTCGGTTATACATAGGTGTAAACCATGTCTTTTGGAGAGGAAACGGGTTTGTAGTCAGGTGATGGCTCCTCTTCCTCCGGAAAGAACTGTTCTCGACAGACCTTTTACGACGACTGGCGTAGACTATGCAGGCCCCTTTGAGGTGAAGTCGTTCACCGGACGTTATTGTCGCATAACTAAAGGTTATGTGTGCGTTTTCGTGTGTTTTGCTACTAGGGCGATTCATTTGGAAGCGGTTTCCGACTTGTCGACTGCCGGCTTTCTTGCGGCATTTCATAGGTTTGTTGCTCGTCGGGGTTGTCCTGCGACCATTTTCTCGGACAATGGGACAAATTTTGTCGGTGCGTCGCGTGAGCTTGAACGAAATTTCCGGGATGTAATTAGGGGAAGCAGTGATGTCGTGTCCTCTAAGTTTGCACACCAGGGCCTATCGTGGCGATTTATCCCAGCTGGTGCGCCTCATATGGGAGGCCTTTGGGAAGCTGGGGTGAAGAGTTTTAAGTTGCATTTCAGAAGGCAAATAGGGAATGTTCGTTTCACGTTTGAAGAGTTTTCGACGGTGTTGGCTCGTATTGAGGCTTGTTTGAATTCAAGACCTCTTTGTCCCCAATCGGATAACCCGCAGGAGCTTGACGCTTTGACACCGGGTCATTTTCTTATAGGTGCCCCTCTACTCGCCCCTGCTGAGCCAGTTATAACCGAACAGCCTCTTTCGTTGGTGAATCGGTTTCGTAAGGTACAGGCTCTTGCACAACAGTTTTGTGTACGTTGGAAAGAGGAATATTTGAAGAATCTGCATATGAGATATAAGTGGAAATTTCCTCAGCGCGATGTTATGGTAAATGACCTAGTCGTTATTCGTCATGAACAGCTTCCACCAACTTCTTGGAAATTAGGTCGAGTCGTGTCGGTTCACCCGGGCGTAGATGGTCACATTCGGGTCGCGGATATACGTACGGAGAATGGCGTTGTAAGACGACCTATAGCTAAGTTGGTCTCATTGACCGACACTTCGGCGAACTCTTTGTAATTCGTATATTTTCTCGCAGTATCATGGAAAATACCTCGTGCTTCGCTGACGACTTGGAAAATTTCGAGGTTATTATGGATCAATCGGATGATGATACTGCGTGCCCCCTTGATATGTCGGCGGTCGAACGGGCATTGTTGGAGGAGCCGATGGCGATACCGTCGCCTGCCATTCCGGAGGTTCAGCTATCGCCCCAAGAAATTGAGAGTCCACCTCCGGTAGTTGTGGATGAGCCCGTGGTGGCGCCTGCTGTAGTAGAGGCTACTGATGTTGGTCGAACTCCTGCTCAATTGGTTTGCAGGGTTTGTGGAGGTCGTCACGCATTGCGGCGGTGTCGGAAGTTCCTCTCTCTTTCGATTGAGAAGAGGATACGTATGGTGGTACGACATCGCTATTGCTACAGATGTCTAGCACAGACCCACCAGTCGAAGGATTGTCCTAGCCGGCGTAGGTGCCCCAGTTGCTCCGGGGACCACAATGTTTTGTTACACGCTGCGGCTGTGGCGCCTCGAATTGAACATGGGAGCTCGAGGTCTGCTCAGCGGATTCGTAGTGGGAGCCATACGAATCGTCCGTCCGATCTTGCTGTGGCACGGTCATATTCCGATTTTGGCGGCGTCGGAGTTCTGCCTCTGCAGAATGTCGTTACTCTGGCGCCCAGCCTCGTAGTCCGCGTGTCCCCCCATGGTGTGTCCGTTCCGGTCCGTGCAGTAATCGACAACTGCGCGCGCCAAAGCCAAATCTGTCGTTCTATGGTCGAGAACTTAGGGCTACCGGTTACAAATATTGAGGGGGTCCAATTTTGCCGGTTGACAGTATCGTCCGCTTATGATCCAGAGCAGCGACTGACGTTTACTGCTCGTGTGCACGATCTAGGTCGTGTGTTGACCCCCGCCGAAGCCGTGCCAGAACGGATCAAGGAATCCTTTTTGGGATTACCTTTGGCAGATCCGCAATTTTACCGAGTGGGACGGGTTGCGATCGTTTTTGGTCCTGAGGTGTATGGGCGAATCATAACACATAGGGTGTATACGTCGCCCGGTCTCCCGGTGGCTCATTATACAATCTTCGGTTGGGTTCTGTCCGGGTTGTGTAACTGCTAGGGTAAATGCGCGAGAGCCCCCCTTTTGGGTTCTAACGGCCCCCTTTTGGCCATCGTTTTATTGTATCTCTTCGCGAGAGCCCCCTTTTTGGGGTTCTAACGGGTCCCCTTTTGACCCATCGATATATTGTCGCGAGAGCCCCCCTTTTGGGTTCTACCAGGTCCCCTTCTGACCTTACGTAATTATTTTTATTAGTTTTTTTTTTATCTAGTCTTAGGTTGAATTTGAAAAGATAAATGAATTAATAAATTGGATTTATGGTAAATGAACTGAAAAAAACTCACTTTGCACTGCACTTAGCCTCATTTTGTATTTTAAGTTTAGTTTTAGTTACAACATACCTTGATGTTGCAAGGCGGCCGGCAATGTTTAAGTTCGAGTAAAGATTAATTGGACTTAATAGTGTTCGTTAGAATTTGTATACTACTTTTTGGTACATCCCTGCCAGAGTAGAAATGTCATAATTTGAATATTAATTTATCTTGTCAAAAGCCCCGCCTTCCGCCATCTTGGTTGAGAGCATCTCTCACTTTACTTGTTATCGATAAGCCAATTGGTGCGGTTGCAAATTTATCCATATCGTTGGAAATTATAGGTAATATTGTTTACCATTAATTATAATAGAAAACACCTTAATAAAACCTTCTGCTCTTGTTATATATTGAAAATATTAAACTATCGTGTTTTTATTTTTCTCTATATTTCCATACTTTTCGCATTCGGCGAACAGTTACTTTATAACAGAGTGCCCAATATTAGTTTGAAAATGTGTGTAGATAATGGTGTTTGCCACATGCTGAAATGGTGTGAATCCTAAAAGTTGCTCATTCCTGTATTTCTGTTGGGATTTCATATTGTTTAATTGTTTTCGATATGGCATCTCTCTTTACACCTTGAATCTATCGTGCGCTTTGATTTAAGTTCTCCCCATATTTTGTTTACATATTTTTTCCTATTGTGACAGCGATAGGATATTGTTATCAATAGAGTTATCCTATGGAAAATAGGATGAAATTGTATAAATTATATACACATTCAAAATCCTATAAAGGTAATGGTAAGTTATACAATATTTGAACTAAGGAATATCTAACCAGCTGTAGAAGTTGTTCTAGTAAATAAGAGACGGAGAAACTTCATTGGAAAATGATAATATTCGCCGAAGAAGGCAGTCAACGTGATTTATTTTGTAAATGGTAATTTATTAAAACTTTTACTTCCAGATGGAGATCTATTGATAAATAATGAGGAACATCCTGATGTTAAAGCTGGTGATATCGTTGAAGTTTACCATCGAGAGGATGAAGAAAATACAAGAGTAGTCCTGCAAGTAACAACGTTCCCTGAAATGAAACGTGATATCATCAGCATTGAGAGTGCAGTAGCAGCCCAATACAACCTTCGTAGATTTGCCGATATAGTCATGAGACCTGTTGACGTCGCAGATGTTATGTTGGACTCGATTGAAATTACATTCAAGGACCAATATATGGGTCGTTCCGAAATGTGGCGTCTAAAAAAATATTTGGTATGTGTAATTATTTCTGTAACATTGTATTTTGTGGTGGCTACTAGTTTGAGTGAAAATCTGTTCAGGAACTCTGCAACAAAGATAGGATGAGAAGTGATCGATTAGGTTTGACAGCGAATATGTGCCGTGTAACATGTGGCCCTTGGTGATAGATGGGACATATCAAAACGAGTGATGTATACAAAAAAGACAGCATGCCCGCCTTGTATACACAGGGTCGCGGTTTAAAACCCAGTTTCGACCAAACACTAAAAGGTCTTTCAGCGGTGGATTATCCCACCTCACTAATGCTGGTTACATTTCAGAGAGTTTCAAAGCTTCTCTAAGTGGTTTCACTGCAATGTGGAACGCCGTTCAGACTCGGCTTTAAATATCGGCTGATATATCGGGCTGCCACTATACCTAACCTAACCTAACCTAACTCTGTAGTTGTAAAACCAAGTATAGCTCCTAATATCAGGCATTTCAGATTGTGATAAAATTGAAATAAACATGTTCATAAATAAGGAAATGCGGTTGATCTCCCAAACCTATAGCAATGATACCCCCCAAATGCTTATGTTTACTAATTCACTGGGGGTGGTATAGGGTATGATATAGTCGGCCACGCCCGACTTTCTACTTTACTCACTTGTTTTATTTTTAATTCATTAAATCGAAAAAGTTAAATTCCTCTCCTCATAGTTCTCCATGCCCTGTTGTTAAAATTAGGAGACTCCCTAAATTGGATTGATTATTATATTCTTTCCAATCACTTTTGATTCCATTTTCCATGTAAAGGTGGGTACTATGTTCGATTTTTCCACCAAAACTCTGCATTGAAAGTATATGAATATATACAGCGACGATTTATTTTTATCAAATCTTGTCGAAGCATGGAACGGAAAGATCCAAGGCATTTATTGCGTGACATTGCATCTTTTTTAAATTCATTGGTTGAATAAAGTAACAGTGAAAACTAGTTTGTTTTCGGCGCTTTAATCGAACATAGTACCCAGCGTTCGTTTCCACTTCTTTTGACCATAAAGTTCTTAGCTCTCTGATTAGCAGAGTCACAATTACTGTTCTATAAATATATAATTTATTGTCACATTTGTCATTACATGACTTTTCTTGGCGTTTCAGCGCCACAGTTCTACGTGAATACAAAAAAGTAAGTGATATAATCGTCCATAAATTGGCCACCGGCAAAAGATGAAATTGTAATTGAAGGTAGAAGGTAAAGATACCTATCGATTCTCAAACGTCTTCTGAACCGCAGTTCCTCAAGAGAAATGTACCCACTATGGCAAAATGCAAAATTATTGGATGCCCATATTTTTGTGAAAGATAGGTCTTTTAATCTCTAGGCTATACTTCTCGAGAAAATGTGCCCACTATGGCAAAATGAAAAAAAGGATATTGAAAAATGGGATTCTCAACACATATATCATGGGGTTTCTAAAGAATCCATCTTAGTCAAGTGCTGCCGATTTTGAGATTTCTATTGCAATTTCTAATATTTCTTATAAACATTCTATTTTGTCCCATTAAGGAGATAGTTTTGCTAGCTTGCAGAATATCCTTAGTTAAAATTTGCTTTTTCTCGTTTCACCTCGCTCAATTCTTCTTGTATTCATGTATAACTCGTATATTCACATATAGGTGGCGCTGAAACGAATATTCCTATTTCCCTCACATACAACTGCCTTATGTCTACAACCTTTTTTGTAGGCCCAAAAGAAGAGAATTTCCAATTTTGTTTTACTGTTGAGGTCAAGTGAAAAATGTTTGAGGTACCCATATCTCTACTAATTCCGATCTTTGTTTTATTGTCCCTAGTTAAGCATTGTTAAGTTTGCTGTTTCAACGAAAAGAATCTGCTTTCCCTTTTTGGACAGACTTTTGCTATTATAGCAGATTTTTCTGCTGTGGCTACTAACAAATTTATTTGGGTGTATATAAAAATATGCACTTTATAATCGCATTTTTACTTCTTGAAATTAATCCTTTCTCTCTCTCTCTGTCTCTTTATAGACCAACACATGTGTGTATATAAACAAAAAGATTGATTACAACGATATGCAGATTCGATGTCAAGTTTACGAAATGTGGTCCCAAGGAGAACGGGTTTCTTGTGGCGTTATAACCGAAGACACTAAAATTGTCTTCCGCAGTAGCACTTCAATGGTCTATTTATTTCTGCAAATGTCTTCCGAAATGTGGGATTTCGATATACATGGAGACTTGTATTTTGAGAAAGCTGTCAATGGCTTTCTTACGGAACTCTTTCACAAGTGGAAGAAATTGGGAAGCAATCATGAGGTAACCATAGTGCTTTTTTCACGTACATTCTACTCTGCTAAGTCGCTGGACGAATTCCCCGAATATATGCAAGAATGCTTGCAAATGGATTACAAAGGACGTTTTTATGAAGACTTCTATCGTGTAGCTATACAAAATGAACGTAATGATGATTGGTGTACAATTTTGAGCCAGTTGAGAAAACTATTTACCTCGTATCAAAGTACAGTCTTAAATTATCACGCTCGTGAAGGTGTACAAATACCACAAGCTTATAATTCGACAGCAGCACAAGGAAACTTTTTAGAAGTTTTAAACATTTCGTTAAACACATTTGAAAAACATTATCTAGATAGAACTTTTGACCGTACCGGTCAATTATCGGTGGTTATAACACCAGGTGTTGGGGTCTTCGAAGTCGATAGAGAACTCACCAATATAACTAAGCAAAGGGTATGTATATACATATGGTACAATAATAATATTTCACACATTTTAAATATTTTTCCTGATCTTAAAAATTGCTACAAACAAATGTTTATCCATTTTCGGTTAAAATTTTATTTATAAAATAGTTACTTTCTTATATTTGCTGTTAAACTGTTCATTGCAATTATGTGTGTAAGAAAATAAATAACTACAAAAATTCTGTGTAAATGTATAATGAAAAATAATTTTCAATTTAGTGTGTTTCACAGGATAATTTCTGATTTTGAAAGCCAAGCACAGGCCTCGGCTTAGCTTTTGCCCTGTAAGCCCAATAGTAAAAATCCAAATTCGAATTTGAAATCCTAAAATTTTCTATATTGAATTTTTCTTCATACCCACCAAAAAACCCTGCGGACAGCTATGCTTTTAAATTAAAATATATATATAGTCGGTTTTTAGAAAAATTTTCTTTGCGACCATCCCAAATTGGCATCAACTAGCCATCAGGACTTAGGATTGGTAGATTTCGAAGAAATCTTGATCATAATCTGCTTAGTCTTGTTTTCATAAAATGGCCTTCAATATGTACTTAATAGGTAACTTTTCAAACACACATTTTTTTTGGAAAAGATGTATTAAATTAGTAATTAAAAATGTAATCAAATTATTATAAATAACAATCGGTGGGGTTGTTAAATTTTAAGCATATTAGTCATCATATTCTGAAAAGGCCGAAGAATTACTAACATCCTCTAGGAAAAAATAAATAAAATCATATCTTATTAATATTTTGATGATATTTGGCGACTATGGGTGATTTGGCTTTTTTATCATTTGTTGTAATGTGTTATTAAAAAAATGTATTTATGTAAAATCTTTATAATTTTTAGATTATTGATAACGGAGTAGGCAGCGATTTAGTTTGTGTGGGTGAACAACCTCTACATGCAGTTCCTTTGTTAAAATTTCATAATAAAGATACTTCGGTTACATCCGCTGACGATTACTCACTGCCACATTGGATAAATTTGAGCTTCTATTCTACAAATAAAAAGATTGCGTACTCTAACTTCATACCTCGTATTAAATTGCCTCCCATGATTTCTAATTCCCCAACAATAATGGAAAATAGCAGTGTAAGTACCCTCAAACAAAAAAGATTAAAAAATAGAAACAAAAAAAATTATCCGTTAGAGTAGTACATTGTAATTGCCTAAAGGCTTTGAATTGCTTAAATAAATGGAAATAAAAAATAGGAAAAAAGACGAAAGGCCAGTTTCGATAATATTTAAACTATCACCTAACTCAACCTATTACTCGGAATGTGAGTATTATAAAACGTCGTCTTTTGTATTCACATGTCGATTTTAACCAACATAAAAATAGGAGAATTTTTAAGTCGATTTAAGTGGACTTTGAAAACCTCAAAAGTCGATTAGACGTGCTTGATAATTACAAAAATCGATTATTCAAAAAGTGGATTTTCGGTTTCGTTACTCTATCCTTTCCTTTTTACGAACGGTCCCATCGCCCACTTTCCCGCCCCTTCCCACCGTGAGGGCCTCGTCCCCATGACGTAGTGACAGCGTACACACCATGATCCGGACCATGGCGGGGTGGAGACAGAAGGATTTGACCAGCTAAAGAGAAGGACTCATCAGCCGGATATATTAAAACACAAGATCAAATATTAGGTTATTCAATAACACTAATGTATTAGTTATCCAAATATGCTAAAATTCTAGACTTCATCATACCAATACTAAGGTTAGTGTCAACTAGATGATAGATTGAATTAAAAATAATGTACATCCTACGAATAGGCTCCACAGAAGCATAGTTCGAACGTTGAAAATCAATGTAAAGAAACTGGTAATTCCTAGATGCCCTAAAAGGAACATTTATCCTAATCCTAGATATCAATTCCGAGCATGGAATATCCCCACTAACTAACCTATACATCATCATGGAGCTCAACATCGTCCGTCGGCTCCTAAGAGTAGGCAAATTAATCAGCCTCAATCTAGAAGTGTATGAAGGAAGAACAAAATCACTGTTCCAATGAAGATGTCTCAAAGCGAACAACAAGAACTGCTTCTGAACCGATTCTATCCTATCAATGTAAACTTCATACTGAGGATCCCACACGATAGAACCATACTCTAGAATGGGTCTAACAAGGGCAGTAAAAAGCCTCTTTGTAACATAAGGGTCCGAAAACTCCTTCGCACAACGCTTTATGAATCCTAGAACCCCATACGCCTTACTCACCATCGAATCAATATGACCATTAAAATTAAGCCTACGATCCATAACAATGCCAAGATCAACAAAAGAATCAACCTCTTCCAATAACGAGCCCCGTATACTATAGCGAACATCAATAGGCCTAGACCTAAAGAATCGCATAAACTTGCATTTCCTCGGGTTCAAATCCATCAGATTTACCCTACACCAATCATCAAAGCTATCCAAATCACCTTGTAATAAATGCACCTGACCGAATTATCAAACGAGGAGAATAACTTAACGTCATCAGCATACATCAAAATCCTAGAGTTAACTACGGACTGAGGTAAATCGTTTATAAATAACAAAAATCCAAGCTAAAAGTGTACTGGCCAATCCAATCCTATCCAGCTTATATAACAAGAGCTTATGATTCACCCGGTCAAAAGCCTTACTAAAATCCGTATAAATAACATGAGTCAGCTTTCCAACAACAAACTGATTAATAACATGAGCAGTAAATTCCACCAAGTTCGTAGTAGTCGATAGACCCTTACGAAAACCATGCTACCAGGGATCCAGTATCGAAGAAATGCCATGCGAAAAAAACATCAGTCACCATCTTTTCAAAAACCTTGGGAATACTCAATTTTGCTATCCCCCTATAATTACCCACATCAAAGGGGTTCCCCGACTTATGAAGTGGTACAACAAAAGAGCTCCTCCATCTTAGAGGGAAATAACCAAACCTCAATGAACTATTAAATAACAACGACAATGGAGCAGAGAGACATTCGGAGCAAAACCTCAGAATTATCCCAGGAATCCCATCTGGACCACCACTGGTGGACGCCTCAACCCCACGCAAATACCCAGACACAGACAGACTATCAAATAATGGAATTGCCACCCTATCAAGCGACCTAATAGAATAGGTATAAGTAGTATGGTCAAACCCAAACTAAAGGGTAATTTTAAAGAAATATGAATGGATTTTCTATGCAATGGAGTAATTTTAGATATTCTATTAGAATTGTGTGATAGTGGGAATTCGTTTTTATGGATGAAAACTGGGCAAATATTGGAGCAAAATGAGCGTGAAAATAGGAGAAGTATTTTCGAAATATTCGGATACCTTTGTTTGGAAAATATTCTTATCGTGATGTAATATATTCAATATAAGCTAACGATGTTGGCAGGTTTTACTGTGGCAACGATTTTTTTTTAATTTCTGTTAAATATTTGCCCAGTGTGACCGTACCCTTAGTTAATAAAGGGTGATTCTTTTGAGGTTAGGATTTTCATGCATTAGTATTTGACAGATCACGTGGGATTTCAGACATGGTGTCAAAGAGAAAGATGCTCAGTATGCTTTGACATTTCATCATGAATAGACTTACGATCTGCCACAACGTCGAATTTTCAGTGAATGGGCCCTAGAAAAGTTGGCAGAAAATCCGCTTTTTTATCGACAAATTTTGTTCAGCGATGAGGCTCATTTCTGGTTGAATGGCTACGTAAATAAGCAAAATTGCCGCATTTGGAGTGAAGAGCAACCAGAAGCCGTTCAAGAACTGCCCATGCATCCCGAAAAATGCACTGTTTGGTGTGGTTTGTACGCTGGTGGAATCATTGGACCGTATTTTTTCAAAGATGCTGTTGGACGCAACGTTACGGTGAATGGCGATCGCTATCGTTCGATGCTAACAAACTTTTTGTTGCCAAAAATGGAAGAACTGAACTTGGTTGACATGTGGTTTCAACAAGATGGCGCTACATGCCACACAGCTCGCGATTCTATGGCCATTTTGAGGGAAAACTTCGGAGAACAATTCATCTCAAGAAATGGACCGGTAAGTTGGCCACCAAGATCATGCGATTTGACGCCTTTAGACTATTTTTTGTGGGGCTACGTCAAGTCTAAAGTCTACAGAAATAAGCCAGCAACTATTCCAGCTTTGGAAGACAACATTTCCGCAGAAATTCGGGCTATTCCGGCCGAAATGCTTGAAAAAGTTGCCCAAAATTGGACTTTCCGAATGGACCACCTAAGACGCAGCCGCGGTCAACATTTAAATGAAATTATCTTCAAAAAGTAAATGTCATGGACCAATCTAACGTTTCAAATAAAGAACCGATGAGATTTTGCAAATTTTATGCGTTTTTTTTTTTTTAAAGTTATCAAGCTCTTAACAAATCACCCTTTATATGGTGTATGCGAATTCCATACAAAAATTACATTTACAAGCTATGTTTTTTTGTTATTATTTTACAGGATAATGAAAATAATTTTTTGAGTTGTAATCAATCTGAGTATATACACAATTCGTTATTTGACTATGAAGCCTACGATGAACAAATATTTCAACTGCCTCCAGCACAGGGGACATGGTAAATATTTAAATCTTTATACACATGTGTTTAGATTTATTTCCCTAATAATATTTATTTAGTTCTCTACAACGTGTGGTACGGGCTAAGAAGACATCAGTACCAAGTTTTGAGACGTATGCTTATCAAAACAATGATTGGGAAAATTTAACGCCCACAAAATTGCCGAGTTTAAGACGTAAAATGTCCGATCCTGATATACATCATGGTACTTCGGGTATATTAGCTGCTATGGTAATGCCAAAATATAGGCTTATTGTCTGTTGTATCAAAAAAAGCATTGTAATTTTCTTCAAAACTTTACCGAAATATTAAAACAGTACAGATTTTAGTGAAAACTTTTGTATTTGTTAAAACTTTAAACGTAAACATTTGTTGTTATGTCTTAACCCTTTCACTACCGAAATAAACCTAATGTTAAAAACGTTTATTTTTCTTCTGTTTTTACTTGTACTAACAGCATACAGAACAAAAATTGTCATTTTGAAAACCTACCTCAATTACTTCAAGAGCTATATGAGCTTGATTCTTGAATTGTGACCAAATGGCCTTACGAAAATAAGTGCTATTTGGCCTATAATGTCTTTCAAATTGTAAGAAAAAAAAAATACAAAGAAGAACCCGTAAACGTATCAGCTATAGTTTTTGTATAAATGCCCATTTACTACAAACATACAGTAGAAAAATTGTCTCAAGTTTTCGTATTTTTCGTTTATTGTTAAAGAAGTTTGTAAAAATGTATTTTAGACCTCACCAATATGGACAATATTTATAGCTTACTTAGATTAAAGCCTCTACTTTAAAATAACATCGAGAAGAAAATCGAAACTAAGAGGGAAAATAGAATTTGGTGTCTTTGTCGAATGTCCTAAGTGGACATCGGTAGTGAAAGGATTAATTTAAGAAAACGTAAAATTTTTGAGCAAATTCAAGACCTATTCTAATATTTTTCAGCCAAAGGCTAATATATTTTATGGTTATATATTATGCTAATTTTAGCAACCAGTGACTGCTTTCCCCTTTTTCAGCAGTATTTTTGCTACTAACAAATTTCTTTGAGTGTGTTTTTTAATTCGAAATTGGGGAATTCTATAAATGATTTCGTACTACCACGTGTTGATTTGTTTAAAATCAGATTTTTGAGCAAATACAAAACATATTCCTATATTAATTTTTGTTTTAGCCGAAAAAATATAATGTAGGGAAATCGGGATTAAAATATGGAAGATGAAGTTAGCTATTTTGGCAAACAGAGACATTTTTATATTATTTTTAAAATTAATTATGTTAATAGTTGTAATTTAATAAGTTATTAATAATATATATTTTATGTTTCGATTTTGTACATTCTGAATTCTTTTCAAACAGCGATATGTTGGCAAATGTGATCATCACTGTATAACGCAAAAGAAAAAATAAATAAAACTGTATACCTGTTTTTAGTTCATATAGTCGGAAATTGATATATCGTCATTTACCATTAAATTTATCATACATCCAACTATCGATTCCCGACCATTTCTATATTTTTTGATCTAATGATAGAGTGTTTAAAAAATTAATTGAGTTAATTATTTGATCCAATTAAACTTATTGATTGCTCCTTAAAAACGTTTAATTAATTGTTTTCAGTGCAATTAAAATTACAAATACTATTTCAACTAAAGTGTCTACTTCGCTCCTATATCAGCCCATAAATAAGTTTTGAAAATTATTGCCATGTTTTTTTCTTTCAGGTTTACAAATCCTATATAAACATTGACATTTTATTGAATTTCAGAATGATGTCACTAACTTGTCAGAATCACTCGCATCAGAGAAGAATGCTAGACGTGCTATTGTTTCCATAGCCCCAATAGTTCGACCTGGAAGATCCTTGATTAATCCATTTGATCCCTCCCATGTTACTATTAAATTAACCTCAAATCGTCGCCGCTGGACTCATATTTTTCCTAAGGTACAACATATTAATACCTACAAATATTTTTTTTATAAAATTCGCTAAATTCTGACTATCTTGTACTAGCCCGGTATAAGCCTCTAGCGAAAATTTCCAAATATAGCAAAGTATTTCTTATGGTATGCCTTAGAGCCTTAAGCGTAGGAAGGCCTCTGGGGAGGGGGCTTAGACCCCCCAGAAAAATTTTAGCCCCCCCCCCAGAATTTGAAAACCTATTTACGATTTTCCATTTTTATAAAAAATAAACAATCCCAGTTTTGAATGTAAATTAAAAAATTCTGTTATATTTTGTCAAATAAATAATTTTTATAATTTTTAATGGATTCTAATGCTTGTCGGAAACGTTTGACCTCAAATATTTTCAAAAATTCACAAGTTTTTCAGATTGGATTTAGATTTTTTTTCGACAAAATTTAAATTATTTGTACCATTTTATGAATTCTTACTTCGTTTTTAAGGCATTTGAAACAAAAAAGTTAAATTTCCCATTAAAAGTATGAAAAAACCAAGTTAAAAAAATTGAATTTAAAGAACTTCCTGAGTAGTTAAAATAAAGAACATCATTGGGAGTACATCTTCTGGAAGTGCTTTTAAAGTTGTGCCTTTGGAAGAACTTCCAAATTTTTTTTGCTGGGAAATGTGTGGAACTATTTTTAGTTGCTTTATTTTAAATTAATTTTCGAGTTATTTTGACGTCTAATTTTTTTATTCATTTTTATGAAATAAAACATTAATTGAAATATAAATAAATGAAATATAAATTTTTAGCTAGGGGGGCTATAGCCCCCCCTAGGAAAATTGCCTAGCTACGCTAATGCTTAGAGCTGCATACTGGGCTGTACCGATGAATTTATTATTGATCTCTTCAATGTCCAGAATATCCATTCAGCCTAACTGTTAATTATTCATATATGTAATTTCTTTAAATTCCAGGGTCCCACTGGTGTTCTCATTCAACAACATCACTACCAAGCTATTCCGGCTAAACAAAATTGTATCAACTCCAACAATAATAATGACAATGATTATTCTTCATGCTATAACTCTATGGATTATGATCACACATCAAATTGTTCTACAATGAGCAGGTCATTTTCGAATAGTTTTAGCGGTGATGGAGATAAGCTTGAGTGTAATATATAATAAAAATATATATATATATATATATATTAGAAAAACAAATTATTTTATAATTAAACTGCATATATTTTCACATTTTTAGTTTCACGGAGGAGAAACAACTCCTTACTAAATTCATCGGGATTTATGGCTAGCTCCAATGGAGCTACCGTACCAGCAAAGAGTTTTCTTTGGGGTGCTACTGGTGAACAGGAATGGACGCCAGCCATAACTACAGGTATCTTACTGATTTATATTTTGTCAATTGATTATTTTGCAGTGTTTATTTACGTGTTTTTCTACCCTCGTATATAGCCTAATTGTGATATTGTCCAATTGGTTTACTATATCCTTTCCGTTTCGAATTTATGATTTAATCAATGTCTAATTAAGTTTTTTATTACAGAAACAAAATTTTTTTTAAATTAACAATAGTAAATAAATAAAACGTTGAAATCCCAGATCCCTCTTATAATACGTACAACAAGTCTAAGTATTATTACAATGTGTTTTAACAAGCTATTGAGAAAGAATAGTCGAAATGAAAATTGTATTGAAGTGGTTGTGAAGAAAACAAATTAGAAGCGAAAAAAAGACAAGAATACTAAAATGATTACTAAGCAATCTTAATACATAAATATTGTAGTTTTTGTATCGCCATTACTTACCATCTATTAACTAGAGCGCAATGGTTGCATATTCCGTTTACATTACACACAGAAAATTATTAATAATTGGACATCAAAAAAATACTTGATTAAAAAATTAACAAATTTCCAATATTTTTTTTTTTTTGATTCCATTAAAGTTTTAATTCATATAGATTGTTGTGATCAATTAATTTTTATTTAAAAACCGTAACTATTTTTAATCACTATACTATATTTCAATCACTTTCTATAAGTATTTTTAATCACTTTTTAGAAAAATACAACAAATTGACATATAGTTAAAATTTTGGGGCAACACTGAACATGAAGAGTATTTTAAAAAATAAATCGCCACTTTTCCAAATTTTTTGTTCTTTGTAGCCACAACTAGGAAAATTTACTAAGAGGGATGAAATGTAAGAGGGATTGATTTAAATTTGAAATCCATTTTTCCAATTATTCATTGTTGTCGAAAATCTGCAAAAATCGAGATGCCGAATTTACATGGAAATATTTTGTTCTTTTTAGACAGTTTGATATTGCTTGGCGGTTTAATTCTTTTCATTTAAATTATATAAATATTAGGTATATTTTGTTTTTGTACTCGATAGCCATGGATCACTAAAAGAAAACCAGTATTAGATTATCTACACTGAAAAAACAGTGAACACACCAGGAAAAAACTTTTGGTTAATTTTCGAAAATTTAGATTATTTTTTGAAAATTTTTTACTAAACTATATTGCAAACGCTGACATCCCGCCGATATCATAAAAATAAGTAAATATTTTTCATCTAATTCAAGAAAATTTATTATACATAATTAATTTTTTTCACATGTTAAAGAAAATTTTATAGTTTGAAGGAAAAAATGGAGTTCAAAATTGCAAGAATGTCTTTAGTGACATACGAAGTTCGTGATGGACGCATTTGTAGTAAAATGTACAAAAGAAATAATGAACTATTTTGGGAGAAATGAATTTGTGTATATTTATTTCGTCGTTTTTTAGTTTATTAGACAACTTTCTCCAAACATAATAAATCCATGAACTAAAATAAAGTTAAATTGGCTTTAGTGAAATAGAGAGTTCACTTTTTTAAGTGTACTTTTAATTTCATTGTATTTAACAAACTAATCACAATAAATAACAATGTTCAAGGAATCGCCTCTTTATAAAAATTCAATTTCGGTTAGATTTCTGGACACAGAAAAATGTTTTTGACTGAATGTCGAAATTAATTGATCCATTTTTTTAATTATAATAAAAATAATTCATTCTGCGTTTCGTTGTAATTATTTTTATTTGATTCAATTAAAATTTAATACAAAACTCAATAATTTCTTAAATTGATACAATCATTTATTGAATCGAAACTTAAATTTCAATTATGTTTCAAGACAATTTATTTGTTTATAAAAACATAAAACGTTAATAAGATTTTTAAAAAAATAAAACTAATTGTGTTTGGATAGCACTTTTGTAAGTGTAATTAAAAATTTGAAGTCTAACTCAGTTTCAATTACAAACTTTATCATGCACAAAAATTGTTTTTTATTCGATCGCGATATTAAATGATTCAATTAATTTTGTTATTTGATTTTGATTGTATCAGTCACAGATTTAATTGAACAAGAAATATTAAAATTTTTTTGATTTCTGCTGTTCTTTCTATTATTTTTTATTTGATTCAATTCATTTTTTAATTGATACAATCACATATTAAATTTAACTTAAATTTAATTTTTGAATAGAATGAATTAAATTAAAACTAATGGGATTTTGATTGGGCGTTTTTTGATTTAATCAAAAAATTATTTTATTAATAAAATTTGTATTTGAATATATATTTCATGTAAATCTAAATGTTAATTGAGTTAATTAATATATTACTTAAAACGTACAAAATTGAAATTATTTTTAAACTAAATTAATTTGTTAAAAGAAAAACATAAAAATCAATCACTTTTAATATTTTAAACCAATTAAGTTTTTAACAGAATACAATAATACAATATCAATAAAAATTTTCATATGAATACACATATTTTTTATTAAAATGTCAATTGAGTTAATTAATATTTTAATTTAAAACGTAAACATTTTTTTTAATTGACTTTATGTTTTATTTTGATTAAAAAGTTAAATGTGTCAATTATTTTTTTATTTGGTATGTTTTAATATTCAATCAAGTTTAGATTGATTTTATTATGTTACTGAATACCCATATCAATACTTTAATCGAGTGATATTTCTCGAATGTCAAATACGTATTAAAAATCATTTTTAATATGTTAGGTGTAGTAAAAAGAAATCAATTATTTTAGCAATACATAGAAAAAAATTTCACAAAAATTTTTCCAATAAGCATTTTAATTGATTTAAAAAAATCAATTAAAAATTTAATTGATTCAACAAATTTTTTAATTGAATTTTTAATAGTATCAATTAATTTAATTGGATCAATTATTTTTTTAATTGACCTTCAATTAATTTTTTTAATTGATACTATCATTTCTGTGAGTGAAGACATTCCAATTAAAAAATTAATTGGATCAATTAATTTCGTGATTGTATCAGAAAAAATTTTGTTTGTGTATATATGGCGTTATTTATCTCTGTCTCCCGAGATCCGCTAGATGGCGTCAGTAAAATGACATTTTGAACTTTTATGTCATTTGTTTTCTATTGTTTGAGCCTGCGTCAAAGTAGAAAAAAGTACGCTATATTTATTTTTACTACACTTAATATAAAATAGGCTAAACAACAAATAATTTATGTAGCCTTCATGAAATAAAATACAACCATTGTGTCTTAATGTATTGAGTATGCATCCAATTCATACATTCTACCTCATATCTCTAGTTTCAACAATAACTCTTATTAACAAATCTACAAATAACATTTATTCTATTTATTTATTCCCGCTTGAAATTCCTCTCATCAACTTCACATATATTTTCGGCAAACATACCTCTATCCTCCCACCAAAAAAAAAAAAAACCAACCCATTCTTAAAAATCCACAGACAATGCTCGTAAGAATTTAAAACCCATTGTTGAAACAGAAACTACAGTTGGAAATATGTTCGAGTCTGAGGCAGATGGCAAAGGAAAAATTATAATAGGTTAGCAAATCACCATGTATTATCTTATTTTTGTATATTTTTGTTGTAGTAAATTACATATTTTTTTATTGAGAAAAAAAAACAAACAAACAAATTGGAAAAATTTATAAATTTGCACTTTTGATCTTTAAAAAAAAATTAACACCATTTGATGCAATTTTTATTAAGCTTGTAATTTACATAAAGTTTTGTTTTCTTTGAAATTGGAATGATAACCCCCTGAAAAATTCTGCACTATACCCATCACACATTCAGATCCTGATATTAGAATGTATGTATGTACATATTGTAATACACAGTAGATTCTTTAGTATATTATCTATATGACGAGTTTTCAGGAATCCCAAATATTTTTGCATTTATATATAAAAGTTAATTTTTTTACTATAAAGGTAAGTACTATGTTCGCTTTTTGCGTTGAAATTTTCATGGTTACTTTATTAAAACAGTTCAATATAAAGCAGATACATTAAGTCAATTGATGCGCAGTTTCTTGTTCCTCTAGATTTCGACAGACATATTTCTGTAAAGCGAACATAGTACTTAGAATAGCTGACGCGAAAAGTTTGCCCACATTTTTGTTGCAAGAAAGTGTGAAAGAAGAAGTTTCCGTATCCATTCATGTTTGCCCGATTATATCACCATTTACATTGACTATTGCTCCGAGGCGACCGAAAAACGAGTTGCAAGCTATAGCTTTCAAATTGATACTGACATATTTTTTAGTCCTTACTTTGACACAAATTAGTGGCAACCGGCTATCATAACGTAACACGTAATTTGGGGAAAGGAAAATCAAATTTTATTATAGTAAAACATGGACGAAAAAATAATTCGATAATTTATTAAAAGATGGACAAAATTTGGAAGTATTTCGATTGATGTTTATTAAAATACCCAGATGTAATTGCCCTTATTTAGCATTAAATTTGCAATTTTAAATTGAAATTACAAAAACCGAAAACCGGTTTTTGAGACCTTGAAAATATCCGCCAAATGAGATTTTCATCAAAATCCACAAGCAGTGTAGGAAAATAAACCGGCCCACCAGTTTTGATGACTCTAATTGCTATCTGGTGAATTGGATAACTTCTAGAAGAAATTTCGCTAATCATACATTTAAGGTGCCTAGCATTTCTGAATTTTAAAAATGATTTCATTGAAGAATTGTTGAGATTTATTAAATCCAAGTTTTCCTCAACTCAATGGAATTTTCTTTTATACACATAAACCAATTTTAAAGTCGTATAACTTGGCTTTAAGGATAAAATGTCTTTAATGAAAAGTTTATCAACTTTTGATCAAGTAAAAAAATATTTGTATTAGAGAATTAAATTCATATTTTAAATACGACCTAAATTTTTGCATGCCCACGGTTCGAAAATAGTTTCTAAATTTTTTTTCTTTGTAGTAAGTCGCATTTACTTTGCCGTTCATTCACTGGAAAAATATTGTCGTGAGACCAAGGGGTTCTTGTCCTTAAAATTCGAATGCGAATTTTGTTTAGCATAGGAAGTGCCGTATTTCTCTGATGTCGTATAAAGTTTTTTCTCTTGTCCAAAATTCGATAAACTTTTCAATGAAGTCATTTTGTCTATAGCTAGGTGATTTGGCTTAGAAATTGATATCTTTACCTGAAAGAAAATTTTGTTTGACTAAGGTCAACTTAGGTTAGGTATAAGAGAGAAGTTCATCACTGTGGTATCACAATGGACTGAATAATCTAAGTGAGCCTGAAATATCGGACTGCCGCTATACCGAACCTAAGGTCAACATAGTTATAATATTTCTGAGAAAATCTTCAAATCGTCTTAAATTCGTTGACTTTTTGTATTTTGACTACAAAGCTAAAAAGCGTTCAAAAAAAGGAGATGTCTTTCAATATTTATGCTGGAAATATAAGTTTTTAATGGAACTTTTATATGCAGCTTCCTATAACACGATATTTTCTCTAGCTATTTAATTGACACTAACATACGGCGATGAATTTGGGTCTTCACTCGCAGAACTATTTCAGTTGGTTTTTCTGATTTAATACTTTTGATTAATTGGCGGCTAATTTCGACTCGAGATGAGTCGACATATTCGGCGGTGGCTTCGGCTGGCAAAAAACTGGTAGGCGGCGCGACTCGGCGGCTTCATTCTCTGAACATGAGAACACATAGTTTCAGCTATGCTGTATGTTTCATTATTTTGTAGTTATCTCCAAAGTAGAATTAGATAAATAAAATGAATCCTAAAAAAAACAAGGGCTTTCTTGAGAAATCGTCATATATTGCCATATATACACATATAAATGTATTCCAGTAGATAGTTTATACCAACCACTATACATCAAACACTTGCACCAACACTCCCACAGACACTTGCTAATTCCTATGCACACCCTCATTCGATCCACAGATATTATTCGAGTACATATATATAAAGTTAATATAAAAACATTGAAAATGCTAAGTTATTTTGGGTGGGAATGGATTTTGTATTATTTTTTATGGTTGCATGTTTATTTGGTTTCTATATCTTACTAACTACCTTTTCAATATTAAATGCTAACCTAATTTCACAAAAAGAATCAATAGATATATGGTATACACCTGGTAAAATAATATTAAAATGATGCCCTTAATATAATCTAACGAAAATATAAGATAAAGCTTATAACAATCAATCGGATCTCAAAGTCATGTCCTCTGGGATGGACATCGGTAGTTAAAGGATAAATAATAGTCGACAAAATTGAATTTTAATGAAATATATCATTTACTCTACAAATATCTAACGTGTACATCATACACGGTTGCAACTCGAGCCAAAAATAATCTACCAAAATTTGGAGAAATTTCTGTCAAAAAACTACCAAACAACAAAATCTTCTATAGAACATTTTGTCAAAATTTTATTTCTATAGAAAATGTTAACAAAATTTTATTTCTATAAATTTTTTTTCAAAATTTTATTTCTATAGAACAAATTGACAAAATTTTATTTCTATAGAACAAATTGACAAAATTTTATTTCTATAGAAAATTTTGTCAAAATTTTATTTCTATCGAAAATTTTGTCAAAATTTTATTTCTATAGAAAATGTTAACAAAATTTTATTTCTATAGAAAATTTTGACAAAATTTTATGTCTATAGATTTTTTTTTTCAAAATTTTATTTCTATAGAAAATTTTGTCAAAGTTTTATTTCTATATAACAAATTGACAAAGCTTTATTTCTATATACAATTTTATCAAAATTTTATTTCTATAGAAAATTTATTAAGGACCCTCAGTTTGAGAGGAATATTTTGCAAAATCTACCAAAACATCAAGAATTCTTCCAATCTACCAAACAGTAAAAAATCTACAATTTTTGGTAGAATTCTACCAACTGTGGCAACCGTGATATCATACGCGTATTTGGATATAACTAACTATGACAAAAATTTTTGAATTGGCCTTCGAATTGTTTTCGCACTCACCGTATTCTCTAGATCTGGCCGAGTTATTGTATTTTCATTTATTTATTAAAACCTAATCATAAGTGCTATGTACAAATTTAATGAAAAATAATTGGTATTTGAACATTTCTAGTATTTTAGTAAAAAGGGTATTCCTAATTTATATAGAAAGCATACATTAAAACTCAGTTTTATGTGTTAGGTTAGGTGGCAGCCCGATGTATCAGACTCACTTAGACTATTGAGTCCATTGTGATACCACATTGGTGAACTTCTCTCTTATCACTGAGTGCTGCCCGATTCCATGTTGAGCTCATGTTTTTTTGTGTTGCGATGTATTATTGAAGAAGCGATCGACGAAACTGAGGTTGCTTCACTCAAAGTACTTATCAAATTTCTACACATTTATTTTTACGGACATATTAATTGTTTTAGCTCTCGGGAAATTTTCAATTTACCTGTAATGTGAATATCCAATGCACGATGTAACAAGTATATACGGGCTTAAGTTCGGCCGGCCAAATTATATAAACAAATGTGGATTTAGTGACAGATATCCTGCCAAGCAAACATATATACCAACACATGGACCGATCCACACCATATTCGGTACACCTATTTACGGACAATTGCGGTGTCTAGAAGCCCAAGAAGTCAAAGCGTGAGATCGGTCTATATGGAGGGTATATCAAAATATGGATCTATATGCCCCATATTCGGCGTACTTACTCGTATGTGTGGACCCAAAATACCTCTAGATTTTGAATTTTAGACAAATCGAAAAATTGGGATATCTAGACGCCCAAGAAATCAAATCGTGAGATCGGTCTATATGAGGGAAATATCAAAAGCGACACACACCATCTTCGGCACTTATTTTTTTGAATTTTAGACAAATCGAAAAAATGGGATATCTAGACACCCAAGAAATATCAAAAGCGACACACACCATCTTCGGCACTTATGTGTGGGCCTAAAATACCTCTAGATTTCCAATTTCAGGCAAATCGGATACAAATTGCCGATTCCAGAAGCCGAAGAAGTCAAATCAGATGATATGACGGCTATACCGAAACATGGACCGATACACACCATCATCGGCACACTGGTTTATGAACCCAAAATACCTCTAGATTTTAAACTTTCAGGAAAATCGGATAAAACTTGCGGTGTCTAGAAGCCCAAGAAGTCAAATCGGGAGATGGACCTACACCAAACTATGGACCGATACACACCATATTCAGCACACTTATTAATGAACCCAAAGTACCTTTAGATTTTGAATTTCAGGCGAATCGAATAAAAATTCGGTTATTTAGAATATCAAGAAGACATATCGGGAGATCGGGCTATATGTCACAACATAAACCTTATCCAAATATGCACCGAATCACACCTTATTCGCCACACCTATTTATGAACCCAAAAAAAATTAATTTCAGACAAATCGGATAAAAATTGCGGTGTCTAGAAGCCCAAGAAGTCACATCGGGAGATCGGTGTACATGGGGGTATTTCAAAATATGGACCGATACGCACCATATTCGACGTACTTATGTGTAGACCCAAAATACCTCTAGATTTTAAATTTCAGGCAAATCGTATAAAAAATTGCGGTATCTAGAAGTCCAAGAAGTCAAATCAGGAGATCGGTCTATATGAGGGAAATACCAAAACATGGACCAATACATCTTCTACACACTTATGTGTGGACCTAAAATACCTCTAGATGTCCAATTTCAGGCAAATCGGATAAACATTGGGATGTCTAGACGCTCAAGACCCCCCGGTTTATATGGGGCTATATCAAAATCTGAACAGATATAGCTCATCTTCGAACTTGACCTGCCTGCAGACAAAACACGAGTTTATGCAAAATTTTAGCACGTATCTTCAATATTGAATACTGTAGCGTGATTACAACAGGACGGACGTGGTAATATTGTCTTATAAAATGCTTGAAGATAAATTGTAAAATTTGGAAAGATAAAATATTTAATAAAAAATCAACTCCATACAATATACCTGCGCAACATATTTTGGCAGTGAAGAGTACTATAAATGAATGTTTTCATCCTCAAAAGTATTCCACAAATGTCGATGTTTGTTAAACTTTCAAACATGGCAGCCACTTACATTTATAGTACTCCTCAAGAGCTTTCTTTTGATGCCATAGTGTAAATATAACCATAGCGATAGGCGGTAGGCGAAACTTTTTTGCAGTTGCGACAAATACAATAAGCTTGTCGGCAAAAATTTCCTCTTTTTCTTGTTTCCGAGATTTTTTGATGTAAATATATATATAGTGGTTTTTCATTATTTAATATTGGTGATGAATAAAAACATGTAATATCTTTTTATTTGTTGATGTATTTCAAGATAAAATATTGTCCACGTGGCAAGGCAACAACAATGCCTAGAAAAATTTGATAAGCGTTGTCAACACTATACCATTTTCCACCAAGGAATAGTTTTTAATCTGGCAGCACGCCGCTAGCCGTTATAAAGGGTGATACGGTCAAAATTTGGTCAAGGGAAAACGCGTGTAATCGGTTAAATCGTTTATTTAAAAAATCAAATTAAATTTCTTTTTCAAGTTCAATTAGCATAAAATTCAGGAAAAATATTCAGTTAGGCTTTCGCTTTTCCAAATCCGAATTGCCGGGCCTCACGCTTGACACATGCCATCAGACTTTGTACAGCCACCTTGTCCACCTTCTTCGCCGCAGAAAGCCAGTTTGCCTTGAACTGCTGCTCGTCCTTAGCACTTTTTTTGGTCTTCTTTAGGTTCCGCTTGACAATAGCCCAGTATTTCTCAATTGGGCGGAGCTCTGGCGTAATGGGAGGGTTCTTGTCCTTGGGAACCACCTGCACGTTGTTGGCGGCGTCCACTCCATGGCTTTTTTACCGTCATGGCAAGATGCCAAATCCGGCCAAAACAGTACGGAACAACCGTGTTTCTTCAGGAAAGGCAGCAGACGTTTATTCAAACACTCTTTCACGTAAATTTCTTGGTTGACAGTCCCGGGAGCTATGAAAATGCTGCTTTTCAAGCCACAGGTACAGATGGCTTGCCAAACCAGATATTTCTTTGCGAACTTTGACAGTTTTATGTGCTTGAAAATATCTGCTACCTTTCCCCTTCCTTTTGCCGTATAAAACTCCTGTCCCGGAAGCTGCTTGTAGTCGGCTTTGACGTAGGTTTCGTCGTCCATTACCACGCAGTCAAACTTCGTCAGCATCGTCGTGTACAGCCTCCGGGATCGCGCTTTGGCCATCGTATTTTGTTTATCATCGCGATTTGGAGTCACTACCTTCCTGTAAGTCGATAGTCCGGCTCGTTTTTTGGCTCGATGCACGGTTGTAGGCGATACACCCAGCTTATGTGCGGCATCTCGGAGAGAGAGGTTAGGGTTTCGCTTGAAACTACCGGTAACTCTATTTGTCGTCTCAGCGGCTTCCGGTTTTCGATTTCCCCCCGATCCAGACTTCCTGGTTGTCGACAAACGTTCCCCAAACACTTTAATTACATTTGTAACGTTTGATTTGGCAACTTTTAGCGATTTTGCCAGCTTTGCGTGAAAATAGCTCGGATTTTCGCGATGCGCGAGCAAAATATTTATACGCTGCTCTTCTTGCTTGGACGGCATTTTGACAACTGAAGAGTGAATTCCAAAATCAAAATAGGAGCAACATTCTACACACACACACCTTCAAAATGAGGGGTGTTCAGGTTTTTTAAATGCAAAATTGAAAGAAATACGTCAAGTTTATATTGACCAAATTTTGACCGTATCACCCTTTAGTATTCAGTCGCGGTCCAAAAAAATCAAAACATATCAAATTGATGGCGAACTCCATCTCCAACATAAATTCAACATGCCTTACACTGAAAAAGAAATGTATGTCAGGTGCCATACAGGTGACTTGACACTAATGATTTGGTATTGATTCCGAGCCAATGAAGCGGATACTTGAAGTATGGATACTTTTAACACACAATTCTCTTTCAAATTTGAGTTTTGTGTACTTAACTCTAAATAAATTAAACGAAATTGTCTCAAAAGTGGACAATTTTCCTGAGACTTTTGCTATTAACACATTACAATGAACCTCTCATAAGTGTACACCTCTTAAATGTGGATAAAATTTAGGCCACCGCGGGTGTCCACTTCTGATAGGTTTCACTGTATTCGTTTTTTTTTCAGCTTTGTCCTAGTTTTGAAGGCTGTTTTGCTTTGTAATCAAGATACAAAAAGTCAAAAAACTTAAAGACGATTTCATTAATTTTAAAGAATTTTTCACAATTATTAAAGCTAAATTGACCATAGTCAAACAATTTTTTTTATGGACAAAACGACTTCACTAGAGAGTTTAGTGACTTTTGGACAAGGAAAAAAAAACTGCGTCTTCTATACTAAGCAAAATTCGCATTCGTATTTTTTATCCTCACGACAATATTTTTTTCAGTGTATATATACACACTAGCTTTAAGTATAGTTTCATATTAAAAGAAAATAATTATGTAGATTTTTTTTATAAGCCACGATTCGAAGGTGATTTAGTGTAGTTAAGCTTTTTCATATTTATTTATTTATCTATAATGCAATTATGATTTTTTAATGCTTTTGCCAAGTTATACATATAGTATTTATCAGCTTTTTAGCACAGCAAAGTAATTTATGAAAAAATAAACAAATAAACTCAAACACAGTGGTGTGCGGTAATACACTTGCTACACTATCAATCCTACCTCTACACTGATTTCACACTTTTTATTATTTGATCGCTATTTTCTAATGTCCATGACTTTAATCTCTTAAGTGTCCTTGTTTGTAATTTATGTTAATTGTATTACTTTTGCCCAAGCTAATATAGTTTTTGTTTCCTTAAAAAATGTTTTTCCTTTAAATCCCGTGAAAATCAACGATTAAAATGTAGGTGTGGATTGGAAATCTCTTACCATACCGGCTTGTTTGCCAATAACCACGGATTATTTTCCTGATAAACGTTCGTTACATAATGATTATGTAATATCCGATTATACATTGTTGCCAGACGATGTAAACTTGGACTATGCCAACAGTCGAGCGATCTATCGGAAACCTTTGTCGACGGAAGAAGTGTGTACGGAGATTGTATCGCAACGATTGGCACAAGGTTTTCAACTGATTGTGATAGAGGATAAAACATCGAATGGTGCACCAGCACAGGCTCCATGCTGTGGAGGTTTGAAACAACAACGGCCAACATCTGTGTTGCATATGAAACCATTCGATGATGTGACCAAAGAATATCTGCTTTCTATTGGACGTATATTTCATAAAATAACATTGAGCGGATCTGTGATAACAGTTACGGGATACAGACCGAGGTAAGTTAAATAAATATTAGTGGTATACAACAAAGTTGAGTTAGATCCATATATTTTGACCTTCAGGATTTTATTATTGATGCGGTGTCAAAGACGTAGCTTCTTTTCTATTAACGGCAGTTACATTGTCGAAAAATCGCAATCATTTTTTTTGGTTTTATAAATGTATTTTTATTTTATTTTATTATTTCTTATTCAACAGGCATCCTTATCCCCCTATAAATGTGGATTATCGTTACCGATTCCATGCTCCACAACACGAAACATATGAAATATCTGGTGTGAATTTTACAACTGAGAAATTGGAGAATTTCAATTGGAATTTCATGGATCATTATATATGTACAAGAGGAGACACTGATTATCCTTTAATGGAGGTATGCTTTTTATATTTTGTAAAACATGGGGTTTCTTTTTTAATTATACCCTGCGCCACACTGTGGAACAGGGTATTATTTTTTTTTAAGTTATCCAATTGTATTTTGTATACCCTGTACCATACTGTGGAACAGGGCACACACAAAAATTTTTTTCTGATTCAATCACGAAATGAATTGAACCAGTTAATTGTTTCATTTAAATGTCTTCAATCACTTCTTTTTGTTTTGTTATTGTTGGTTTTGTTCTTTAAGCATTGTTGTTGTTTTTATTGCAGCTTAAAATCACGATAATGATAGTATCAATCACAGTTTTAATTGGGCATAAAAAATATTTAATTAAAAAACTAATTGATTTGATTTGAAAATTTCAATTAATTTTTTAATTGATTCAATTAAAAATTTAATTGATGTTGATTACAGTTAATTTTTTTGAATTGAAAACGTAACTATTTTCTATAACTTTCTTATCTGACTTTAAGTTTTTAGTTTGATTAAAAAATTGATTGTTGAAATTTTTATTCAAAAATTAAAAAAAAAATCCATCACTTTTTGAACTGACTTAGTCTTCCGAGTTAGATTAAAAAGTTACTTGTATCAGTTGGGAGCCACCGTGGTGCAATGGTTAGCATGTCCGCCTTGCATACACAAGGTCGTGGATTCGATTCCTGCTTCGACCGAACACCAAAAAGTTTTTCAGCGGTGGATTATTCCATATTCAATGCTTCTCTAAGTGGTTTCACTGCAATGTGAAATGCCGTTCGGACTCGGCTATAAAAAGGAGGTCCCTTGTCATTGAGCTTAACATGGAATCGGACAGCACTCAATGATAAGAGAGAAGTTCACCAATGTGGTATCACAATGGACTGAATAGTCTTAAGTGAGCCTGATATATCGGGCTGCCACCTAACCTAACCTAACCTACTTGTACCAGTTAATTGTTTAATAAAAAATTTAAAAAATATCAATCATTGACTTCTATCTTGATTAAAAAGTTAATTGTATCAATTAATTTATTAATTGAAAAAATTTTCAACTTCAATCAAGTTTTTAATTGGAAATATTTTGGGAGATATATTTTTCTGTGTATTTTAAGAAGTTAGTGCATATGTTTGCAACACCCAGAAGGAGACGAAATACACTAATAGAAAAAATTACGTTCCAAAATCATGAACAAACGGTGACAAAATGAAACGGAAACGTTCACTACAAATCAAAACGGAATGTTCACGTTTTCGTCCACGGGCGTTCACGATTTTAATTAATGGCTTTCGTTTTTCTTTGGCCATGAAAAGTCTTAAAATATTCGTTACACGTTCTTTTGACAACTCCGTCGGTGGTGCAGTACGCTAAGGCGACTGTTAGCGCATATGGTGAAGGCAACCCAGGTTTGAGTCACGGTAGCAGATTTTTATTTTTATACCCTAAACCAGGGCTGTGGAGTCGGAGTCGGAGCCGGAGTCGTAGAAATGTTGCTCGACTCCGACTCCGGCGAAACAAAATTTGAAAACCACTTCATATCTTTCTAACTAAAGAAATATTTCGACAAATTAGATTCCATTAGGGTTTTCAATCGAACAACGAAAAACGAAGTACTGGATTTCAGGCCATTCAAAGTGTATTTATACGGGTGAAATTTCACGGTGATGTAAAAATTAGGTATTACTAGAATATGGAATGAATTGGTCAATTGCATTGTCCATTTTTAACATTTTAAAATATCTATTTTTGACCCTATATATACTCATGATAAAGGTACAATTTTAAGGCAATATAACCGTAGAACCTAAAGTTCTGAATTTTTGGCAGGCATGTCGAGTTCGAAGATAGGTCATACCGGACAATTTTGTGATATAGCAACACATTTAAATTCAAGTTTCGATTTTTTTAAGAAATTTTTCCCAGTCTACAATTTTCATAAGATTTATCAGAAATTTTGAATTAAGAGTTATTTGAGATTCATAAACAAATGCTGAATTTTCCCGTCGGCCCAGATTTTGAGATAGCCCTACATAATTACTTGAGAAATATAATCCCGATGTTTTTGGAAGTTGTAATTTTAAATTAAACCACTGCCGGTCTTTTGGGAGAAAGTTTGTTTCATCAAAGCCACTCGAAATTCGTTACATTAAATTAATGGCCTGTAATGTCCATAACTGATAGACCATTTATAAACCATATTTCTATAGAAACAATATTCGTAACTGTCCAGCTATTCCTGTCATATGTTGTATGGTAGTTGTTATTTAAAATTCCGCCCGTCCTAATTTTTTGCAGTTTATGTTTGTTTTATATATCCGACTCATTAAATTATTTAACATCTAAACATTCTATCTGATAAGTCCGACATTTTGATGTTATTATTACTTTTTCTCTTTTATATAAATTTATTTTTTATAAAATGCCTATATAGACCAATACCAGGATTTTACTTCTAAAACTTCTGGAAGCCTAATTATTTTTTGAAATTTTGTGTTTTTATAAATACATATTCTGGTGATTGTTGTTATCTACTTATATTTTGATGTGGTCTCTATATATGTTAGTCTTGTGTCATATTTTAATTTATTGACCTGAAATTAAAATGTAGAGTTCTTTACATCCCAAAAATGCTGAGGTTTATCGTCGAGTCATACCAACATTTAAAATTAGAGTTCTTTTGGCAAAATAGAATACTTATATCGGTCTATTTTTGGAACCTTAAAAATACAAGTGGAATACTGTTAAAATGAGATTTAGGTACACCACCTGGAGTCGACACCGGAGTCGGAGTCGAGGCTAATAAGAAATGCTGGAATCGGAGTCGAGCAAAATTGACTCGACTCCACAGCCCTGCCACATAGTGGTCAGGGTATAATAACTTTGATCTGCCAAAAAATGTACCAGAAATATTGATTTTAGACTCCATAAAGTATATCGACTAAGAATCACATCCTGAGTCGACTAGCGCTTGGTGTCCGTCCGTCTGTGCATGTATTTGTTGTTCACAGGATTCCGGTCGCAATTAACCGGTTTTGGTGAAATTTGGCATAGGGTGTTTTTTGGGCACAGGGACGAATGTAATTGAATTTAGAAGAAATCGGATCAAATTTAGATATATCTCCCATATATAACAGGTTGGCTGATAAGTCCCCGGTCTAACAAAGAAAACACACATTTTTTTGTCAAAATTCGTTTTTATTATTCAACATAGTTCCCTTCAAGAGCGATACAACGATTATAACGACCTTCCAATTTTTTGATACCATTTTGGTAGTACTCCTTCGGTTTTGCCTCCAAATAGGCCTCAGTTTCGGCGATCACTTCTTCATTGCAGTCAAATTTTTTCCCTGCGAGCATCCTTTTGAGGTCTGAAAGAACAAGAAAATGTCGCTGGGGGCCAGATCTGGAGAATGCGGTGGGTGGGGAAGCAATTCGAAGCCCAATTCATGAATTTTTGCCATCGTTCTCAATGACTTGTGGCACGGTGCGTTGTCTTGCTGGAACAACACTTTTTTCTTCTTCATATGGGACCGTTTTGTCGCGATTTCGACCTTCAAACGCTCCTTTAACGCCATATAATAGTCACTGTTGATGGTTTTTCCCTTCTCAAGATAATCAATAAAAATTATTCCATGCGCATCCCAAAAAACAGAGGCCATTACTTTGCCATCGGATTTTTGAGTCTTTCCACGCTTCGGAGACGGTTCACCGGTCGCTGTCCACTCAGCCGACTGTCGATTGGACTCAGGAGTGTAGTGATGGAGCCATGTTTCATCCATTGTCACATATCGACGGAAAAACTCGGGTGTATTACGAGTTAACAGCTGCAAACACCGCTCAGAATCATCAACACGTTGTTTTTTTGGTCAAATGTGAGCTCGCGCGGCAACCACGTTGCACAGTGCTTCCGTATATCCAAATATTGATTAATGATATGACCAACACGTTCCTTTGACATCTTTAAGGCCTCTGCTATCTCGATCAACTTCATTTTACGGTCATTCAAAATCATTTTGTGGATATTTTTGATGTTTTCGTCGGTAACCACCTCTTTCGGGCGTCCACTGCGTTCACCGTCTTCCGTGCTCATTTCACCACGCTTGAATTTTGCATACCAATCCATTATTGTTGATTTCCCTAGGGCAGATTCCGGAAACTCACTATCAAGCCAAGTTTTTGCTTCCGCCGTATTTTTTCCCTTCAGAAAACAGTATTTTATCAAAACACGAAATTCCTTTTTTCCATTTTTTTCACAATAACAAAAGTTGCTGCACAAAAGACGCTCTATCTCACAAACTAATTGACTTACAGACGTCAAATTTTGACACGAATCATTTGAAGGTTGGTACTATATAAAAATAATATGCATTTGATACTAGCGACGCCATCTATGTGTCAGACCGGGGACTTATCAGCCAACCTGTTAAATAGCCATAATGGCCAATTATAATAATAATAATATCAATGGAATTGATATGTATATATCTGAATTTAGTATTTTTCTAATGATGTATAGAATTAAGATTTACTAAAATGGCAGTACACTTTTATTGGCCTCGTTTGGCTTATTGTATTGTCTCAATAAATTGAAATTGAAAAATTGAACAAAGTAGCAAATTCCCGGGAAAATCCATATTGTGTATATCAATTAGGGTCAATTTTTTTCTCAAAATTTTGAAAACCATTTTTTGCCTATTTATATTCCAAAAATTTTTAGGGAAATGGAAAAAGGAAAATGGTTTCAAGAATTGTTGCTGAATATACCATTCCCAAAATTCGAATCAAAAACCCCCAAAGTGGGGACATATGTTAAAAAAGTGTCATTTGAAAATATGTTACAACAGAAAGTATGCAATAAGTTTTTTGGAACAAATATATATCTATGTTGTGATTTTTAACGTAGATATAAATTAAATTAGTTGTCAAATAGCCTCTATAAAGTCATTTCGGCGCTAAGGCAATTTAATATTTTATGTAGACTAAACCATATTCATTTATATGAATTTCTGAATAAAGGAAATATTTATAAAAAAAAAATGGGTCAAAATTCGGATTATTTTTGAAATTCCAAATTGTGGAGTCAACAACGTTTAATCTAAAGCACATAAGTGCACAATTTTAACTTCACCATATTATGCGTAGAATTTTGTAAGGAATTCATTTAAAGAAAGAAAACAGAAAGCCGAAAACAAATCTTCTAGGTCCAAAATACTGACTCCATTTTGTTAAAATTATGAAAAAAAAATGTAAGGCCCATATCTCGAAATCTTTATAGATATTCGCACACGCACGCGACCTTTTTTGTAGGGATTTGCAAGTTCTATCCACCCAAAAAATCATAGAAATCGGTTAATAAATCCGGATTTAGCAGGTAAAACAAAACTTCATACACCCGAGGTGACTTTCAACGCCTATAGGTCAGTCCGTTGACCCATAAGGACCTACAAACTTAGAGGAAAACACCTCAGCTTTCACACAAAGGAAAAATTATGTTGATATCTTTATCCATTCAATAGTGGCAAATTTTTATTTCCAAAACAAAGGCGATTTTGGAACCACTTCCAAAACGTTCATCAAAATAATATGTAAATATTTCTTTCATAAATCTTACTTCAACCTTCAATTACCTATGCCCTGAGGCATTACATGTTTTGGTATTGTAATAATTGTAATGAATTCTTTTTCTTTACAGAATTTAAAATATTGGCGATTTCGCATGTATCTCTTACCCAAAGAAAATAAAGCGATTAACAAGATTATGGAACAAAAATGTCAAAACTGTGATGTTTTTGTGGAATCTCCCATGGAAAATTCTAAACAGCAAATCGAAGATTTTATGAGATTCATGGAAGTCCACATCAACAAACTGAAACGACGTAAAACTCGCGTAAGCTATCATTATTGTATATTTATTTCTTTATTTATTTTTAATGACTTATGTTGCACTATTTTATAGATTTCTTTAACTCACTAATTATTTTTATCTAATTTGTATTTGAATAGTGAGAAGTATGTATGTACATGCATATGCCCACATGTGTATATGCATGTATGAAATTTTGTGTCTTATTGTTATTGTCTTTTGTATCTTATTCATATGTATATTTGAAAATTCGTTTAAGCTTTTACTTTTGATTAGTATACATTAGTATACACATTATTTTATGTTTCGTTTTACTTTCTGTTTAATCTAATTTAATTTTTTTTATTTGATTTAATATTCCTAAAATGTTGTATTGTCGCTTTTTGCCTTAAATGTTTGAGTTGGATTCGTTTACAGGATAGTCCTACCGCACAAAGTCATCTAACAAGAAGGCGCCACAGTACCAGCATAATTTCCAGACCTCCGCCTAATCAGGTTCTCTATCTTATATTTTCTATACAGTTAACAAAAAAATCAAACAAATCTATTGTTTCCTTTATATCAATCTAAAGATTCTCTTTTTGTTTTGTTGTGAAGATCTATGAACGTTTCTTGTCATACTAACTGAAATGATTTTTCTCTAATCTTGTTTCATATTTATGATACTTTTACTTCTATTTCTTTCAATTATATAATTATTCTTTTACAATTTCCCTTAATTATTTAGGGCCTTACAAATTCACCATTCCGTGAACGAGTTGGCAGTAATCGGTTGCCTGAGAAACGCCCAAGGTTTTTATCTTTCAAATATTTTTTGTTGTCTCTTTACACTTCGCTTATTGACTTATGCATATTTTTTGGCTTGGTTGTCGTGTTTTTTACTTTTGTGTTACCTATTGGTTGAGGTGTTTGCTTATTTATTTCTTGTATATAGTTTGTTATATATGCTTTACATTTGTACGGTCGGCATATACGTGTATTATAATAGTTATAAAAAATATTTGTTAATATTTATAATTTATACGTTTTCATATTTAAGTTTATATCACCGTCTCTTTTTTCTTTGGTTAAGTTTATATTAGAGGTCTGCATCGAATAACTTTTCACTACATGTATGTAATTCGCTGTCGAATATAGTACATACACTGTCTTTCTCTCAGAGCGCAAGTAGTGAAGTGAAGAGAACACTTGCTTGTCAAATACCACCAAGTACTTATCCGAAACAATATGTGTTCCGAAAAAAAGGAACAATAAAAATGTAAGTACTTGAGAAAAAGTACAACATGGATTCTCTTCACTTCACGTGGTACCACAAGTATTGCTCAGTTATGTGCGAAGCAAAACTTTCCATTATTATTAATCATATATTTATGTATGTCACACACTTACCTTAACGTTTACCGTTCTTTATATTAATCCGAAAACATATATTATGGAGAGTAACTGTTTTCTTGTATTTCTGGAACTGCACGTGGTACATGGAGTACTCTATGAAGTTTTGTTCTCGCAACATACTCGACGTGATCACTCTGAGTACACTTCAATAAGAGAGAAAGAGGAATATGTGTTTGTTGGTAGTTAAGACATCAGAGTAGCAACAAGAAGTTACTCGTGGCTTTTGGTGTTCATTGAAATGTGTACCAATTCTTTTGCGACTCTATCAAATAGATGTACTCATTTAGCAAGTACACGTGTACTCTGCATTTACAAATGGAATTGTGCAGACCTCTAGTTTATATCACTGTTCTTTTTCCTCTTATACAAGCACAACATTAATTTGTACACAGCAGCTTATGTTGCAGTTTTTTGCTTTAATATTGGTTAGGTTATAGTAGCTCAATTACGGTATGGTCACATTAGGCAAATATTTAACAGAATTCGTCGCCACAGTCAAACCAGCAAACATTTTTAGTTCATATTGGATCACAATAGGAATACTTTCCAAAACCTGTATCCATATATTTCAAAAAAAAAAACTCAAGGAAAAAAGTTTGCCACTCATTTTGGACAAATATTTGCCCAGTGAGACCATACCCTTAGACACAGTGTGGCCATTTAAGAAGCTTTGCAGCTAAATTTAGCAGTTATTTGTTGTATTTAGACGCAAAATTTTCATTTAGCCTATTTTTGCCTTTTTGATTATTGATTTACACTTATTACTTGTTATAGTAATAAGCTAGTGCATTAGAGTTTAAAATTAGACCACCAGAGTCCCATAGAGATTCCTCGAGATAGTTTTCTCATCTTCTTCTTCTCTTCATCGTCTTCTTTAAAGTTGCTCCGTTTTCTTTAAAGTTTCTTAAAACATCCTAATGATGAAAGAAAAAGGAGCCCAGTATCTTGTGGTACGGGTTTTCCGTAACTTCGGGTCCAGGCACCATCTGCAATTGTCATCATATTCTTACCATATGTTTCGCAAGTGTATTATGCCCACTTATAATGCCAGTTAAAACCCTCTATATCTCTCTGTTCATCGCCATCAGATTTTCGTAACTCCTACGGTTTTTCTCATCACATATCGTTTCAACGTAATTTTCCAGAGAAGGAAAATGTTATTTTTGGACTGTGAACATGTTTTTTTCTCGGACATTAGTGTGTAAAATGAACCACAGCGATAGGCGGTAGGCCTATTTACTTATGTGAAGCCCAAAATCCGCGACGAAATACCGTGATGGCTAGCTTAGGTTAGGTTAAAGTGGTAGCCCGATTAAGTTTCAGGCTCACTTAGACTATTCAGTCCATTGTGATACCACATTAACTAAAAATACTTATTACATATGGGCACTTCTAGTTTTAACCGCTGAACCTTCTCGATTATTTTCTTTTGTTGAACCAACCAGATTGTTCCAAAAACATTAGCAGACTGCTAAAGTTTTTCCGCCAGTAATCTAAACGTATATGCCCCTAAAATTCGCTTACACCTTACACAAAATGTAGGACACTCATACAAGAGGTGTTTAATTGATTCCTTTTCCTCCGCATCATGACAGCTCATACAGTGGTCATTAAACTTCGCGCCAATAGTTTTTGGAAAATCGCCTATCAGGCAGCGACCGTTATAGCAGATATCAGGAGTGATATCTGATGTCTTGACAACACTAGCATATCTAGTGTGCGGTTTAAGTTTATATGAGGCCATATCTGCTTGGTGTCGTTACAACCCTTGCAATTCTCCCATCGAACATTTGCCATCATAACAGCCTTGTCGCGCAGTAAGAGCTTGCAGGTAGCCAGAGGCATACCAACAGATTCTAGTTCCCCTGGAATATGTAAGGTAGTTCCTAGCCTTGCTAACTCATCTGCTTCGCAGTTCCCCGGTATGTTCCTATGGCCAGGCACCCATATTAGGTGAATATTGTACTGCTCAGCCATCTCGTTGAGAGATTTGCGGCAGTCGATGACCGTTTTCGAGTTAAGGAATACAGAATCCAAGGATTTTATTCCAGGTTGACTGTCTGAGTATATATTTGTTGGAACATTACTTCTCAGTCAATTCGCCACCACTTATTGCTAATACTTCAACCTGAAAAACACTACAGTTATTAGGTAATCTTTCGCTATTCAAAGTTCCAGGTCTTTAGAATATACTCCCACTTGTCCATCCAATTTGGAGCCATCAGTGTAGAAATCTATATAACGTTTATTCCCTGGGGTATGTGCGCACCACGCCTGACTGTTGGGAATTATTGTCTCAAACTTTTTGGCGAAAAGTGGTTTCGCCAAAGTGTAATCCACTACGTTTGGCACATCTGGCTTTATATTGAGGACCGAACTGTGACCGTACCTTTTTTCCGACCACAGCGATAGTGCGCGCAACCGCACATCCGTTGTTGCAGCTGACTGTTTGGCCAAAATGTGCATGACATCAAGATGCAGCATGACATTAAGGAAATCTTTTCTTGTCTTACTGAATGAGCCTGAGATACACAAGCACGCCATACGCTGAACTTTATCTATACTTGTGGGCTGAAGTGCCGGTCACCAGACTACAACACCATATAGCATTATAGGTCTAACCACCGCCATGTATAGCCAATACACAATTTTCGGTTTTAGTCCCCACTTTTTTCCTATTGCCTTTTTGCACGAGTACAAAGCTACCGTGGCTTTTCTCGCCCTTTCTTCAATATTCAGCTTAAAATTCAGCTTCCTGTCCAAAATGACGCCAAGGTATTCTGCACACTCAACAAAGGGAATTTCAATACCCCCTAAGGATATGGGCTTAACCGTGGGGTTTTGCGATCTTTGCAGTACGTGACCAGTTCTGTCTTCGCAGGATTAACCCCAAGACCATTCTCTTTCGCCTGAGTATACCTGGATCAACATTCAGAGTATCAGTCAATTTAATACCGAGCTCGGATGGACGTTATTGAATGCCCCTTCGATGTCTAGAAACGCCACGATTGTGTATTCATTGACAGATAGTGAGCTTTCAATAAAGCTGACTAGTTCATACAATGCGGTCTCAGTAGACCTGCCCTTCGGGTATGCATGCTGTCGTTTCGAGAGCAAACTTGAATCGACGCTAGTTCTAAGATAAATATCTATCATCCTCTCCAGAGTCTTAAGTAGGAATGAGGATAAGCTGATTGGTCGGAAATCCTTCGCACTCGAGTGAAAGGATTTTCCCGCTTTAGGTATGAAAACGACTTTTGTTTCCCTCCACTTTTCTGGAATATATGCTAAGTTTATACATCCTTTATATATCACCGCCAACCAAGGGATAATTCTGTCAGTCACTGCTTGTAACTCCGCCGGAGTAATTCCATGAGGACCGGGGGATTTGAATGGACCAAAACTATTTAAAGCCTATTTTATTCTAGACTCCGATACAATTTCCTCGATAGGAAATGACCTCTGAGCCTCTGATGCCCCGCCAGAACATGGTTCAACCGTCTGATTTCCTGGAAAATGTGTGTCCAAAAGTACCTCCAACGTCTCCTCACTGGAGGTTGTCCAATTACCCTCCCATGTTTTAATGAAACCTGGAGCTGAGTTATTGGATTCTAGTACCTTCCGTAGTCTGGAAGTCTCCGACGTATTCTCGATACTGCTATAGTAATCATTCCAAGAGTTATGCTGAGCCCTTCTCAGTTCTCGTTTATATCCTCTCAGATTCATCTTGTAAGTGCCCCAATCCTCCGGAGCTCTTGTGGACTTTTCTTTATTAAAGAGTTTCCTGCAGGATTTCCTCATATTACTTAACTCCGTAGACCACCATGGCGGTCGATTTTCCCCCTTGGCATGCAGCTTTCAGTGAGATGTTGCAGGCCTTAATAATCCGCTCCACTGTGTGTTCGATATCTTGCACAGTGCTCATATTTGTCTCTGGTATTTCCGGTATCGTCATATTGAACGATTCCCTATACCTATTCCAATCAACTTTCCTAACATTTGGCGGATATATGGTCTTTGAAGTACGAACAGCCAATCTGAAACTGATGTAGCGATGATCTGAGAAGCTATGTTCCCTCAAAACTTGCCACTCAGATCATAATTCAGTTCCGGAGAGGCCAATATGACGACCAAAACCTCTTGCCTATTTTTGGTGACGAAGGTTGCTGCATCTCCCTTCTTGCAAACTACAAGGTTAGTCGCAAAATGAACTCTATTAGCGACTCACACCTTGTATTAGTATCACCACATCCCATAATGAGTTTTGTCTTTGTTTTCAGTGACTCCTCAACTAAGGTCTTAACGGCACATGGAGGCATCTCCCTATCATGTCACATGTAGACCGAATATACCCAATATTTGCATTTGTCTATCTCTAGACTGGCTACGACAGTGTTTGCATTGTTCAATGAAGGAAGCAGAAATAAGTTAAATTCGTTCTTAGCAATTATACATGCTCGATTTATATCTTTACCGGTATTATGCAAAGTTTGAAACCCGGAGTGCTTAATTCACAGATCTCGTTCTTATATATGTATGGTTCTTGAATAAGAACTATATCTATGTCTCCTTTCATCAGGAGAACTTTTAAGGTAGCACAAGGAGCCTTAGAATGGTGAAGATTTATCTGGAGGTACCGTAAAACCATCCAAATTTTCAACCACGGTCACATCAGCCGTTTCGATTGAGTCATCAAGGGCTTCCTCTTCACATGTCTCGGTGACTCTCGCAACAAGCCGCGGATCAGCTTTGGTGAGGTTTGAGTCTGTAGAAATTTCCCGCATATGATGTTCGTCAATGTCTGTAGTTTTTATGTCTCCTTCGGCTTCGCAAGGAGATTTTTTCACTTCTGACTCTAACGGAGGCTTGTCCGTTTCGGCATCCTCTGGCTGATCACTTTTGTATACCTTCATGTGGATATCATGAAAGCCATAACTTACACGTCCTTGGGTCTGGGCTATATGTGACAGCGACGCAATGTTCAATATAAACACCGCATGTCTTCTTGGTCCATCCATCTCATCCAAACGACCAACCTTCCAATCGGCGGTTGGAAGATCTGGGTTACATTCCTTTAGTCTGTTTAATATTGACTCAAGATCAGGAGGGTTTGCAGGTATCCATGCATGTGCTCTAGGTTTAGCCGGTATGTCTTTTTTTCTCGACTAACTTTAAAGCGGCTCCTTCCCAAACTTCACCAATTAGCATCAAAGCAACTTTAAAGCAATCCATAGACCTCTTTTTTGCTTTGCAACCATACCGTCCAATGCTCCTTTGTTAATGATAGCCATCACAAGGCTGTCTTTTGCAACTGAGGCAAACGATCTTTGTTCCCGTTTGGAGAATGGCAGCTCATCCGGTGATCGTTCCCTTTTTCCAAATTCAAGAATTCCTTGAGCCCATATTAAGGAATCGCTTTGCTTAGCCGACAACGTACTTGGGTCGACTGATCCTAATTTCTTTAGGATAAACAAAGCATTTCTGTGTTCCTTGAATCTCTTTAGTGAGGGATTACCTCCTTTTGATGTCGTTACCTTAGAAAATGTTCGACTTGCCAAATTGTCGCCCTCTGTCAACCCGTCTACAGGTTGACTAATTGGGCCTGACTTGTGGTCATTGCCCAATTTAAATCTTCAGTCGATACCCGTCCACTGGGCCCTGATGTTAGCAACCCAGTGGATGACTTTGAATTTCGCTGCATGGTGGTTTAATTTACCACCACACTTGAAATTCGTAATAAAGGGTGATACGGTCAAAATTTGGTCAAGGGAAAACGCGTGTAAATCGGTGAAATCGTTTATTTAAAAAATCAAATTAAATTTCTTTTTCAAGTTCAATTAGTATAGATTTCAGGAAAAATATTCAGTTAGGCTTTCGCTTTTCCAAAACCGAATAGCCGGGCCTCACGCACCCAGAGAAGGAATATGATCACCTCAAAAATGTTTTAAGAGCAAAATGTTATTTTTGGGTGGTGACCATGTAACATGGTTTTCGCAACAATGTCATTTTCTCGGAAATCATGTATCTGATTTCGGCAAGCAGGTTATATTTTACGAGAAAATAACATTTTAGTGACAAACATGTTACATGGTCACCATACAAAAATAACATTTTGCTCTTGAAACATGTTTGAGGTGATCATATTCCTTCTCTGCGTGCGCTTGACACCTGCCATCAGATTTTGTACAGCCACCTTGTCCACCTTCTTCGCCGCAGAAAGCCAGTTTGCCTTGAACTGCTGCTCGTCCTTAGCAGTTTTTTTGGTCTTCTTTAGATTCCGCTTGACAATAGCCCAGTATTTCTCAATTGGGCGGAGCTCTGGCGTGTTGGGAGGGTTCTTGTCCTTGGGAACCACCTACACGTTGTTGGCGGCGTACCACTCCATGGCCTTTTTGCCGTAATGGCAAGATGCCAAATCCGGCCAAAACAGTACGGAACAACCGTGTTTCTTCAGGAAAGGCAGCAGACGTTTATTCAAACACTATTTCACGTAAATTTCTTGGTTGACAGTCCCGGAAGCTATGAAAATGCTGCTTTTAAAGCCACAGGTACAGATGGCTTGCCAAACCAGATATTTATTTGCGAACTTTGACAGTTTTATGTGCTTGAACATATCTGCTACCTTTCCCCTTCCTTTTGCCGTATAAAACTCCTGTACCGGAAGCTACTTGTAGTCGGCTTTGACGTAGGTTTCGTCGTCCATTACCACGCAGTCAAACTTCGTCAGCATCGTCGTGTACAGCCTCCGGGATCGCGCTTTGGCCGTCGTATTTTATTTATCATCGCGATTTGGAGTCACTACCTTCTTGTAAGTCGATAGTCCGGCTCGTTTTTTGGCTCGATGCACGGTTGTAGACGATACACCACGCTTATTTGCGGCATCTCGGAGAGAGAGGTTAGGGTTTCGCTTCAAACTACCAGCAACTCTCTTTGTCGTCTCAGCGGCTTCCGGTTTTCGATTTCTCCCCGATCCAGACTTCCTGGCTGTCGACAAACGTTCCCCAAACACTTTAATTACATTTGTAACGGTTGATTTGGCAACTTTTAGCGATTTTGCCAGCTTTGCGTGCGAGTAGCTCGGATTTTCGCGATGCACGAGCAAAATTTTGATACGCTGCTCTTCTTGCTTGGACGGCATTTTGACAACTGAAGAGTGAATTCCAAAATCAAAATAGGAGCAACATTCTACACACACACACCTTCAAAATGAAGGGTGTTCAGGTTTTTTAAATGCAAAATTGAAAGAAATACGTCAAGTTTATATTGACCAAATTTTGACCGTATCACCCTTTAAGTACTTATTACGATGAAATAATCCGCTATTAAAAACACGTTCGTTCAGTTCGACGGTTGAATGACAGTCCGTGATGGCTAGCGGCGTGCCGTGTTTCCATTTGCTTATCCAATTTTACTAGGCATTGTTGTTGCCTGTCCACGTGGACAATCTTTTATCTTGAAATATCTCAGCAATTAAAACTATATTGCATGTTTTTATTCATCTCCAATATTAAATATTGAAAAATTATAGTATGATTGACATCAAAAAACACTCGGAAACAAGAAAAGGAATATAAATTCCATGAAATAAAAAATTAAATTGAATTCTCTTTTGTGTGCAGTCTTCAAATTTCCTAAAATTTTGCTTCCTACATAAATGCTTTGATATTTTTTTGCCGAAAATTTCGTGAGGACATTTTTCTTGAGAAATATACGACAAATTTTCTTGGTTTTATTTTGCGATTTTTTGCGGAGATAAAAACTGTTAAATTTGTAGTTATATGAAAAAAAGGATGCTCACTGGTGTTGGAAATGCTTTAAGAATAATTCAAGTTTGCCATTTCCATAAGAAATAAGCATATAAGAAATGAATTATCTCGCCCCCACTAAATCTATACTGAAGGCTATGGAAATTCGCTATAGCCTGCGATGGAATGTATAGCTAGGCTTGTGTATATTAGTATTTGGCATTTTCTTTTCATTCACTTAATACTATAAATTTCCTTTATCTTCTTGTCATAAGCTCATATAAAAATTTTAAGAATAATGAGATAAACACGAATTTATGACAAGCTTTGCAACGATTGTCTCTAGTCTTTTTATTTGCTATTAAAGTAATTTTTTGTGGCCAAGAGAAAGCTTTGTCTTTCGTTGCTCAGAAAAGGACTCTTCTTTCAGTGTATGAGTTATGACTTAAACCCGGCCTGTATTGACACCAGGCTAACATAAAATTAATAAATAATCTCGCCCCACCAGACCTATGGAAATTCGCTTTAACCTGCGATGAAACATATGGTAGGCTTGTGTAGATTGGTAAAGGGTGATTTGTTAAGAGCTTGATAACTTTTTTTTTTAAAAAAAACGCATAAAATTTGCAAAATCTCATCGGTTCTTTATTTGAAACGTTAGATTGGTCCATGACATTTACTTTTTGAAGATAATTTCATTTAAATGTTGACCGCGGCTGCGTCTTAGGTGGTCCATTCGGAAAGTCCAATTTTGGGCAACTTTTTCGAGCATTTCGGCCGGAATAGCCCGAATTTCTTCGGAAATGTTGTCTTCCAAAGCTGGAATAGTTGCTGGCTTATTTCTGTAGACTTTAGACTTGACGTAGCCCCACAAAAAATAGTCTAAAGGCGTCAAATCGCATGATCTTGGTGGCCAACTTACCGGTCCATTTCTTGAGATGAATTGTTCTCCGAAGTTTTCCCTCAAAATGGCCATAGAATCGCGAGCTGTGTGGCATGTAGCGCCATCTTGTTGAAACCACATGTCAACCAAGTTCAGTTCTTCCATTTTTGGCAACAAAAAGTTTGTTAGAATCGAACGATAGCGATCGCCATTCACCGTAACGTTGCGTCCAACAGCATCTTTGAAAAAATACGGTCCAATGATTCCACCAGCGTACAAACCACACCAAACAGTGCATTTTTCGGGATGCATGGGCAGTTCTTGAACGGCTTCTGGTTGCTCTTCACTCCAAATGCGGCAATTTTGCTTATTTACGTAGCCATTCAACCAGAAATGAGCCTCATCGCTGAACAAAATTTGTCGATAAAAAAGCGGATTTTCTGCCAACTTTTCTAGGGCCCATTCACTGAAAATTCGACGTTGTGGCAGATCGTTCGTCTATTCATGATGAAATGTCAAAGCATACTGAGCATCTTTCTCTTTGACACCATGTCTGAAATCCCACGTGATCTGTCAAATACTAATGCATGAAAATTCTAACCTCAAAAGAATCACCCTTTATATGGCATTTTGTTTTCAATAACTTAAAAGGATCAATTGCCTTAATCTTCCAAACAGCTCGTATAAAAATGGTAATATGTAATATGTTAAATTTGTAGTCTGCTTATAAGTCATTGAGTATGGGAGTTTCGGCAAGTATCACATTGGCACCCTTCTCATTTGTTTTAATTAAAGTTATTATATACAATATTAATATTGTTTCTACATACTATTCTTATGTTTTCTTTAGAATATGCTTTATTATCGATCCCTTACTATAATTATTTAAAAAAAATGTGCATAACTTTCATATGGTTTCTTTTAATTTTATTATTTTTGGTTTTTGGCTTTCAGCATGTTACTACCACTAGAAACTCCTTTGATAAGCATCATCATAGTTTTAATTCACCTCAGCAAAGGTTTGTTGGTTTGCCGTGACACAATATCACTATAATTTCATAAAACCATTACGCATTCAATTTTTTTTATAAATATACGTTTTTTAACAAAAGAAAATGTAAATCGCACCTCAACTTTCTAATGCACATTAAATGTAATTTAATCGCATTATACATTGATTCAGTCTATACATGTAATAGAAGTTTCTCAATTCAATTTAGCTGTATACGCCCATCTGTGATTAAACCCGAACGAGTAGGAGCAGGTGGACGGATCATACATCCTGCCGCAGATGCAGCCGCAGCGGCTATGAATGCAAATGATTCCACTCAACATGAAGATTGTGATGATAAGTAAGTATTTTTATACTATACATGGCTTATAGTATAAAAAACATATTCCCATCTATTTGTAATTTTACAGCTTAGCAGTTGAAGTGAAATTGCGTCCCAATGCAACACTTAATGAGATTTTTGATGCCATGAAAAATCCCATTTATGGAGTAGCGTTTCTCTCACAAACTCAAAGTCTTCCTTCCTACACATTTGTCTCATTCGATGCCTTAGTATGGCTTAAAACTAACCTAGAAAACAATGCCCGAAATCCTTTAGAAATTCTAGAACAAATGCGCAAAGAAAAAATGATTTGTCATGCTTCGGGGGATTTCAATAAACCAATTATACCTGGATTTTATCTGTACTATATAGCTCAACAAGACAAAAATTCTAAAGGTATTCAAATTAATTGAAATCATAATAATGTCTTTTGTTTTCTGATCTTATTTCTGTGCTGTAGACTATTCTCCGCCATTAAATGATTTAAGTGCTTTTGAAAACGAATGGATGGAAATCGAATTATTAGGTTGTAGTAATTTGTGGTTGGATGAACCATCACTACCACGAATACCAAATTTTCTTAAAGACGTTCCTTCCCCGCAATCCTGGACTGATTGCTGTAAAAATAGTAAGTATATTTATATTCTGCTTATATGTTGGTTGAATTCATAAAGTCAAAAGAATAAATAAAAACTATGAACTGAACGAAATTTTAAATGCATCAAAAGGGCTTTCGTATTAGTTCTGTGCATGTAACCACCCAGGACCAGTGTTACTGTTGTGCCACTAAAGCGGCAATTTACCACATGTTTTGGCTGGCGCCACTTTTGTGCCATTTTTTTCTTGTGACACTAAATGTGATACTTTTTACGTTTTTTGTGCCACTTTTTCAAAACTTAAAATTTTATGGGAAGTTAAGATCAAAAAGAGATACGTTATTTAGAAAATTTAACATTATCCACCAACGATAAACAGCTATCGTCCACACGCTCACAAAAAATCGCTTCTGTAACATATACTCCCAAACATATTTTGCTTCAAGCATATACATTTTTGGGTATTGCCCAAACATTTATATGTTTGATCTCTTCCAATATATAATATGTTTGAAAGCATATTGGTCTAAACAATATATGTTTGGGTAGTCTAAGTTCCAAACATTTTGTATTTTTGCATCCAAATTCAATAATGTTGTCTTTCAAAAAACAATATGTTATTATGTGAACATATAATATGTCTGGAAGCATTTTGCACCCAAAAATATTATATGCTTAAAAAAAATTCTTCCAAACAATATTGTGCTCAAAATTTTATTTATTTATTTATATATTTACAATCATAATGAATTATGAAAATAAACAGGTAATATAGGTGCTAACAACATAGGTTTTCGACCTGAATGCTCAAAATTTTGTTTCTGCCCAATTGTATATTCCCCCACATCTTTCTCACTTCCACGAGATTTTTTAGTTCTTAGCACCTTTTTCTGTAATACAAACATTGTAGAAGAAATTATTCAATTGTACGATTTTTTTTATTTTAATTTTACCTTTTGCCGGACGGGGATTCGAGCAGCGGACCACACAGTTTGTAAGGATCAAAGAAGTAGCTGATCAATTGCCCAAGGAAAAATAAAATGTTAATTTTGTAATAACAAGCAACAACCACCAACTTAATTCAATATCGCTCCCTGTTAAATAGCGCTTCAAGCTACTAAACACATATATGTTTATAGGCTATTTCTAAATTAATATATGTTTGCATCCAAGCATATTATATTTACAAACATTTTATGTCCCAAACATAATATGTTCTAACATATTAACATATATGTCCCAAACATGTTATGCTAGTTTATGAACATTATATGCTTGCACTCAAAAATATTGTGTTTAAAAATTTGTGTTCCAAACATATAATGTTTATAGCCAAACATATGAAAAACAGTCTTTTTCATCCGTGCATTAATGCTTAATATATGTGAACGGTTATGATTCATTTTAGGTTATGTCAAAATTTATTATTGCGTTAAATATCGTTTCTATCGTTGTAGTGCGACCACAAAGAATAATTGATGAAGCCATGAGATCTCAGTTAAAAGTTAAAAGTTTGAAATCACTCTTAAACTGATACAAGTTTAACTAAAAATATTCTATTACAAGTATACATAATTTTTTTAAAACAGAGTTATATTGCAATTAGTGATATCGCAGATATCGACTATGAAAATTCTTTGTATATTAATGAAATTACGAAAATATACATAGGCCACGAAGCCAACTCACAAATTATTTCAGAAATCATTCTAAAATGTTACCCTAAAATTGTGGTTAAAGTTTTTCATGAATTGGCATAAATAAAAAAAAATTACTAATAATACAAAGTTCTTAGATCCGCATAAAAACCAATAATGATATAAATTATTTTGATATCGTAAACGAATTTAAAGATATAATTAAATGGCCCGATAATTTTACGAACGCTTAAAAATTAATTTTAAAGAGCTTTTTTTACAATTTGTATGAATTCGCAAAATATATTTTAACTTTACCTCATAGCAGTATTAATTTTTTTATATAAGTTAATATGTTAAATGTTCCTCTTTTCAAAAATAATTGTGCCACTTTTTCCACGTTTGCCACTTTTTTTAAATTCCCAACGGTAACGCTGCCAAGGACCCTGTGTGTGGGATTAAACCTATAATTTTATGAAAATTATAACAATAAATGTTAGTTTAGGTGGCGACAACAAATTTGAATCACTAAAAATAAAACATATATAAAATAAACAATAATTGTACTTTCTATAATAAAACGGATAATTTTGGAAAAATTCGACTTGAGATTGCTGAGAAGTCGACTTTAGAATTTGTGACTTTCTGATGAATTTTCGGCATAAAAGGACTATATCACATTCCTCTTGCAATTCAAATTCGACTCTTCGAATTTTTTCTTAAAATTCGTTTTGTCGATTTGGTCAATATAAAAAGTCTATTGGCCGCTTTTGATTAACATCGAAAGTCGATTAGTTGAGTCGGTTTCGACGTGTCGACTTCTTGGCAAAGTCGACTTTCGACTTTTGTTTTCAATTAATTGGTTATGTGTGTTAAATGTCTTTAAACCACTAAATTTATCATAGACCATTGGAGTCACTGTGTGTCGAATTTCGCTCTACCAATGTTTCAATAAAATTGTATTTTCTTAGAAAAAATTTACCGTCATTCCCACCTCGAAATCGATGTCAACCAGAAAAGCGAACGTATGGAATGGGGTCATGTAAAATATCATACTGTCATGCAATCTGGATTCGCATTTGAAATTGTTGTCCAATGGGTTACATCTTCCGGGCCCATTGTGTGGGATTTGGTGAGTTAACGAATTTAAATTTCTTCTTTCTAAAACTTAACTTTCTTGATGTGCTTATCTTAAATTTACTTCAATGCAGATAAATGGCTGGATACGCAAAGCAAATCAATGTAATTTCCAATTAGTTCCGGTTCCAGCTGACCCAATGGCCGAACCATTCACTGAAAAATCGGATCCTCTTCGAGGGCCAATTTTTATACCATTGGCAACAGATGTCTTAAATCGTGGGGAAGGTTTATTTGAAGGTTTGTATCTTCAACTAAATATGACTTGCATCTGGTGATAGCAACTATAGTTTTTACAGAGTTTTCCGAAGAAACTAGAGCTGATCGTATGTTGTTATTCCAAGAAAATATACTAGCACGTTTTGGTTTCCTGCCTTGTGTTGTGGAGAAGAAATTTTCTTTTAATAAAGAAGTAAGTATATAATATGCAAAAAAATCGGTCCTATTTCACATGGAAAACGTAAAAAATAAAATAGAGATATAATGGTTCATGAAATAAGTTTTACCAACAAGAATAATAAGTGTACTTTTGGATTTAAGTTTTACACGGGCGGAAAATGGTTTTGTTCTTGTAGCAGCTAAAGGTGTGCTCGTGAGTAATAGTTTACTCACGCTCACGCACACTCACGACTGAAAAATCATACTCACGCACACTCACGCACGATATTTTTTGGTAGGACTCACGCACACTCAAGAAAATAAAATTTGTACTCACGCACGAAAACGTCGTGACTCACGAAAAATATCGTGACTCACGAATAATTTTATGATTAATTTACCTTACCGAAGTGTCTGAAAACATGAGCATTATTAAAATCGAGAGTGTTATTAAACTCTTAACATCCCAGGTGTCACTAGAATTGTAATTGAATTTAACTCTTAATCGTTTTATGTTGGTGAGCAGGAATATTTTCGTGAGCGTAATTCGTTACTCACGTACACTCATGAGCGTGACTCACGCACGAATCACGAAAATTTTCGTGAGTCACGACAATTTCGTGTCACGTGCACACCTCTAGTAGCAGCTAGGAGTAGCTGATTTGATAATCCTTAAAATCAGGTTGACTACGATCCGGCTTCATCGCAACCTATTATCGTGGAAGCCTTTTCACGAAGAGAATGAAGGAATATGTTTCAAGAGCAAAATGTAATTTTTGTAAGCAGGGCTGTGGGGCCGGAGTCGGAGTCTGAAGATTTTGCTGGAATCGGAGCCGGAGTCGAAAAAAATTTGCTAGACTCCGACTCCGGCTAAACCAAATTTTTTAAAATACTTCACATTTTTGTAACTAAGCAAGTTTTTACGCAAATTAGTTTCCATTGCGTTATTTATTCGATCAATGTACAGCATGATTGTAAATCAAAATCAACGTCCAATTATGGCTATCTTTTTATGTTTCCTAGAATGTTAGACTAGCAGATGGGCTGGATCGATCCATGCCCATATCATTATATGAAATATTTCGAACAATCGAAAATATATTTTTTTTATTTTATTTTAAGGCCATATACATATGTGGAGTATTGACAGAAAATGGTTTCAAAGTTGTTTTTTGTCAAAATGTTATTTCTATCAAAAATTTTGTCAAAATTTTATTTCTATAAAACATTTATTCAAAATTTTATTACTATAGAAATATTTTTTTCTATAGAAAATTTAGTCAAAATTTTATTTCTATAGAAAATTGAGTCAAAATTTTGTTTCTATAGAATATTTTGCAAAATTTTATTTCTATAGAAATTTTGCAAAATTTTGTTTGTTACACAAAAAAATTTTCAAAATTTTATTTCTATTCATAATTTTATTTAAGACAAAATTTTATTTCTATAGAAAATTTTGCCAAAATTTTATAGTAATAGATTTTTTATTAGAAAATTTGGTCAAAATTTTATTTCTATAGAAAATTTTGCCAAAATTTTATAGTAATAGATTTTTTTATTAGAAAATTTGGTCAAAATTTTATTTCTATAAAAAATTTTGTCAAAATTTTATTATTTATAGAAAATTTAGTCAAAATTTTGTCTCTGTAGAATATTTTGCAGAATTTTGTTTACTATACAAAAAATTTTCTATTTTTATTGATATTTTTTTCAAAATTTTATCTCTATAAGAAAAAATTGTCAAATTTTATTTCTATAGCAAATTTTCTCAATTTTTTTTTACTGATGCTCACTGCTACTCACTGCTATAAAAATGTATTCAAAATTTTATTACTATAGAAATATTTTTTTCTATATAAAATTTAGTCAAAATTTTATTTCTATAGAATATTTTGCAAAATTTTATTTCTATAGAAAATTTTGCAAAATTTTGTTTGCTACACAATTTTTTTTTAATTGTATTTCTATTGATAATTTTTTCAAACTTTTATTTCTATAAAAAAATTTATTCAAATTTTTATTTCTATATATTTGGCCAAAATTTGATTTCTATAGAAAATTTTGCCAAAATTTTATTTCTATAGAAAATTTAGTCAAAATTTTGTATATATATAAAATTTTATTTACTAGACAAAAATTTTTCCAAAATTGTATGCTCACTGATACTCACTGCTAAGTCGAAAACTTGTAGAAATTACTCAAATTTTAAAACTTTTCAATTAATGAATCATAAATGCATTTTTGCGAAATTGTCTAAACAATTATAAATATTTCCCAAATATTGCCCGAGATTTTGTAGAAGTCTGATTTGAGATTTTATCAAAATGTAGATCTAAATACAAAGTTGTGCAGAGTATATTATAATCGGCACACCCGACTTTAGACTTTCCTTGCATTTTTATTTTTTGTTAAAATTGTGTTACGTCCCATAACGTTAGATTTAAATTTTAAGTACATAGATTTTGTAGAAGTATATACAATTTTGTCTAAATCGATTCAGATTCAAATTCATGCATATGGGAATATAAACCTTTATATAGATCGCAACAAATTTAAAGGATTTGAGATAGTATCAATAATTTTGGTCCACAAATACATATACTGTTGTTATCTTCTCATATTTTATATCATTATTATATTTATTAAACATTGCCCTAAATTTGAAATATAGAGTTCAATTGGCATCTAATGTGAAATTAAGACCTTTTTTTGCACACATAAATAAAAACGATACTTTATATCGATCCACTTACGGTACCCCCACAATAGAACTACAAATTAGTGGTATTAGAATGAGATTTAATTATATAACCCGGAGTCGACTCCGGAGTCGGAGTCGAGCAAAATTGGCTCGACTCCACAGCCCTGTTTGTAAGGTGAGCATGTAACATGTTTGTCACTAAAATGTTATTTTCTCGTCAAATATAACCTGGGGCCAAATCACCGCAGTCGAAATCGAGTACTTCGTCATCGTAATATAGTTTACGCGGATCACCGCAGTCGTTATCGAATTGTTTCTACTCGAAGTTGAACACGATAGGTAGCATGCTATCGAAAACGAATTATGTAGTGATTTTTGAGCAAAAAAAGGTAAACAAAAAGAAACAAGAAGTTGGTGAAAATGTAAGTATATTCTATTTTGGCAAAATACATTTAAGAAAATATAATATTACTATGCAAGTAATACAAAAAAAACTCATTTTTTCAAGAACTTATTTAAAAGCTTCTTTTGAAAGACGAAAACGTCTTTTAAATCTATGGATGTTAAAAACACTTACTTCAAAATAGAATCACTTACTATACTTCAGGCAATAATAAAGGACTTTTTTTCAGGAATAATTGTCCTTATTAATGCCACTTTGTACTCATCCTCTGAATCCGAAGACGAGGAAAAAAACACTTGGATTCATTATAATATGTTTACACATATATTTTAACACACAAAAATAATATAAATTTCCCAGAAATAACATATATTGATCACAAAAACTTATTTTAAAATTCACTTTTGCTTCCAATTTCTTATTACCATATGTTTACAGCAATATAAAAAAAGTAGTAGCCAAAATAAATTACGATCGAATGCCGTGATCCAAAAATTTACTGCGATCGAAATGTTTCTCGATACGAAACAGAACTCGATGACGAATGCGGTGATTTGGCCCCTGCTTGCCGAAATCAGATACATGATTTGCGAGAAAATAACATGGTTGCGAAAACCATGTTACATGGACATTTTGCTCTTAAAACATGTTTGAGGTGATCATATTCCTTCTCTGGGTGCTTTTAACAGGTTGGCTGATAAGTCCCCGGTCTAACAAAGAAAAACACATTTTTTTTGTCAAAATTCGTTTTTATTATTCAACATAGTTCCCTTCAAGAGCGATACAACGATTATAACAACCTTCCAATTTTTTGATACCATTTTGGTAGTACTCCTTCGGTTTTGCCTCAAAATAGGCCTCAGTTTTGGCTATCACCTCTTCATTGCAACCATATTTTTTGCCTGCGAGCATCCTTTTGAGGTCTGAGAACAAGAAAAATTCGCTGGGGGCCAGATCTGGAGAATACGGTGGGTGGGGAAGCAATTCGAAGCCCAATTCATGAATTTTTGCCATCGTTCTCAATGACTTGTGGCATTGTCTCGGTAAAACAACACTTTTTTCTTCTTCATATGGGGCCGTTTTGCCGCGATTTCGACCTTAAAACGCTCCAATAACGCCATATAATAGTCACTGTTGATGGTTTTTCCCTTCTCAAGATAATCGATACAAATTATTCCATGCGCATCCCAAAAAAACAGAGGCCATTACTTTGCCAGCGGACTTTTGAGTCTTTCCACGCTTCGGAGACGGTTCACCGGTCGCTGTCCACTCAGCCGACTGTCGATTGGACTCAGGAGTGTAGTGATGGAGCCATGTTTCATCCATTGTCACATATCGACGGAAAAACTCGGGTGTATTACGAGTTAACAGCTACAAACACCGCTCAGAATCATCAACACGTTGTTGTTTTTGGTCAAATGTGAGCTCGCGCGGCACCCATTTTGCACAGAGCTTCCGCATATCCAAATATTGATGAATGATCTGACCAACACGTTCCTTTGATATCTTTAAGACCTCTGCTATCTCGATCAACTTCATTTTACGGTCATTCAAAATCATTTTGTGGATTTTTTTGATGTTTTCGTCGGTAACCACCTCTTTCGTGCGAATTTTGCATACCAATCAATTATTGTTGATTTCCCTGGGGCAGAGTCCGGAAACTCATTATCAAGCCAAGTTTTTGCTTCCACCGTATTTTTTCCCTTCAGAAAACAGTATTTTATCAAAACACGAAATTACTTTTTTCCATTTTTTTCACAATAACAAAAGTTGCTTCACAAAAGACGCTCTATCTCACAAACTAATTGACTTACAGACGTCAAATTTTGACATGAATCATTTGAAGGTTGGTACTAAAGGGTGATTCTTTTGAGGTTAGGATTTTCATGCATTAGTATTTGACAGATCACGTGTGATTTCAGACATGGTGTCAAAGAGAAAGATGCTCAGTATGCTTTGACATTTCATCATGAATAGACTTACTAACGAGCAACGCTTGCAAATCATTGAATTTTATTACCAAAATCAGTGTTCGGTTCGAAATGTGTTTCGCGCTTTACGTCCGATTTATGGTCTACATAATCGACCAAGTGAGCAAACAATTAATGCGATTGTGACCAAGTTTCGCACTCAGTTTACTTTATTGGACATTAAACCAACCACACGAATGCGTACAGTGCGTACAGAAGAGAATATTGCGTCTGTTTCTGAGAGTGTTGCTGAAGACCGTGAAATGTCGATTCGTCGCCGTTCGCAGCAATTGGGTTTGTGTTATTCGACCACATGGAAGATTTTACGCAAAGATCTTGGTGTAAAACCGTATAAAATACAGCTCGTGCAAGAACTGAAGCCGAACGATCTGCCACAACGTCGAATTTTCAGTGAATGGGCCCTAGAAAAGTTGGCAGAAAATCCGCTTTTTTATCGACAAATTTTGTTCAGCGATGAGGCTCATTTCTGGTTGAATGGCTACGTAAATAAGCAAAATTGCCGCATTTGGAGTGAAGAGCAACCAGAAGCCGTTCAAGAACTGCCCATGCATCCCGAAAAATGCACTGTTTGGTGTGGTTTGTACGCTGGTGGAATCATTGGACCGTATTTTTTCAAAGATGCTGTTGGACGCAACGTTACGGTGAATGGCGATCGCTATCGTTCGATGCTAACAAACTTTTTGTTGCCAAAAATGGAAGAACTGAACTTGGTTGACATGTGGTTTCAACAAGATGGCGCTACATGCCACACAGCTCGCGATTCTATGGCCATTTTGAGGGAAAACTTCGGAGAACAATTCATCTCAAGAAATGGACCGGTAAGTTGGCCACCAAGATCATGCGATTTGACGCCTTTAGACTATTTTTTGTGGGGCTACGTCAAGTCTAAAGTCTACAGAAATAAGCCAGCAACTATTCCAGCTTTGGAAGACAACATTTCCGAAGAAATTCGGGCTATTCCGGCCGAAATGCTCGAAAAAGTTGCCCAAAATTGGACTTTCCGAATGGACCACCTAAGACGCAGCCGCGGTCAACATTTAAATGAAATTATCTTCAAAAAGTAAATGTCATGGACCAATCTAACGTTTCAAATAAAGAACCGATGAAATTTTGCAAATTTTATGCGTTTTTTTTTAAAAAAAAGTTATCAAGCTCTTAACAAATCACCCTTTATATAAAAATAATATGCATTTAATACTAGTTACATCCCTTATTATAATGTCTGGATTTTATATTAACAGCTATTTTGTTAATGGACGAAATGGAATGGATGTTGGTTGAACAACGACCTAATACAATCAAAGAAAGTAACACTTTAGACATATATTAAGATATAGACTCTAAATTTTGTCGTGTGTTTCATCGTGTGTATATGAGCATATTATGACTCTACCAACTAAAACCGAAAATATGAATGTTGGTTGAATTTCACACTATCAGTGCTGCCGCTACTACTTCAATCGAAGTATTTTGCTTCATTTTCATAAAATTTACTTCGTCACTCCTTCTTCCAAAAATCTGCTTCACTTTTTGTTCTGCTTCAAATTTTTAAATTTTTCCCCATATTACCTAATTGTTTTTCCTATTCCTTTAATTACGATTAACATAGCGGTTTTAATCATTGAATTATTAACCGATGTGGACCAATTTTTGATAGTTGTTAGAGACCATATACTTACACCATGTACCAAATTTCAGCCGGATCGGATGAAATTTGATTCTCTTAGAGGCTCCGCAAGCCAAATAGGGGGATCAGTTTATATGGGGGCTATATATAATTATGGACCGATGTGGACCAATTTTTGCATGGTTGTTAGCAGGGCTGTGGAGTCGAGCCAATTTTGCTCGACTCCGACTCCGACTCCGGAGTCGACTCCGGGTAATATAACTAAATCTCATTTTAGTACCACTAATTTGTAGTTCTATTGAGGGGATATATATGGGGTATATATATGGATCGATATAAAGTATCGTATTTATTTATGTGTGCAAGAAAGGTCTTAATTTCGCATTTATACCAATTAAACTCTTTATTTCAAATTTAGGGCAATGTTTAATAAATAAAATAATGATATAAATACCCATCATAATATGAGAAGATACCGACAGTATATGTATTTGTGGACGAAAATTATTATAAAGGGTTATATTCCCAAATGCATGAATTTGAATCTGAATCGATTTAGACAAAATTGTATATACTTCTAGAAAATCTCTGTACCTAAAATTTAAATCTAACGTTATGAGACGTAACACAATTATAGCAAAAAATAAAAATGCAAAGAAAGTCTAAAGTCGGGCGGGCCGATTGTAACATACTCTGCACAACTTTGTATTTAGATCAACATTTTGATAAAATCTGAAATCAGACTTCTACAAAATCTCGTGCAATATTTGGGAAACATTCATAATTTTTTATATAGCAAAATTTGAGTCACTTTTACCATTTAGAAAATTTAGACTACATTTTCTATAAAAATAAAATGTTGACTAAATTTCCTATCGACATAAAATGTTGTATAAATTTTGTATAAAAAAATCTATAGTAACAAAATTTTGGCACAATTTTCTATGGAAAAAAATTTGAAAAAATTATTAATAGAAATTTTGGAAAATTTTTTGTGTAAATAAAATTTTGCACAATTTTCTATAGAAGCAAAATTTTGGCTAAATTTTCTATAGAAATAAATTTTTGACAAAATTTTCTACATAAAAATATTTTTATACCCACCACCATAGAATGGTGGCAGGGGTATAATAAGTTTGTCATGTCGAAGATGAGCTAGATCGGTCCAGGTTTTGATATAGCTCCCATATCAACCGATCGCCCGATTTGGGGTCTTGGGCTTATAAAAACCGTAGTTTTTATCCAATTTGCCAGAAATTGGAAACCTAGAGGTATTCTAGGGCTATAAGGAGGAGTGCTGAAAATGGTGATTATCGGACCATGTTTTAATATAGCTCCCATATAGACAGAACTCCCGATTTTATTTCTTGAGCTTCTAGAATCCGTAGTTTTTATCCAATTTGTCTGATGTTGGAAATCTAGAGGTATTATAGGACCATTACAAGGCGTGCCGAAGATGGTCACTATCGGACGAAGTTTTGATATAGCCCCCTTTTAGACCGATGTTACGAGTTTACTTCTTGGACTTCTACAATCCGTAGTTTTTATCCAATTTGCCTGAAATTTGAAATCTGGAGGTATTCTAGGACCATTAAGAGGTGTGCCGAATATATTGTGTATCGGTCCAGTTTTTGATATAGTCCCCTTATAAACCGGCCCTCCGTTTTGGGGTCTATATTCTAGAACTACAATAGATGTGCTGAATACTGTACGTATCCTTCCATGTTTTTGGCGTAGCCCCATTAGTCCGATTGACCAAAATAGACCCAAAAAATTATTGAAGTTGGTCCGATGGTCAGACCAAATGGAATTTTTCTGCAGAAATAACATTTGGACAAAATTTTCATAGAAATAAAATTTTAACAAAATTTTCATAGAAATAAAATTTTAACAAAATTTTGTATAGAAATAAGCTTCTTAAAAAATTTTGGGATACAATGTTATGCAAAAATTTTATACAAATTTCTGCTAAATATGTAATAGAAATAAACTTATGGCTAAATTTTTTACAGAAATTAAATTTTGGCTAAATTTTCAATAGAATTAAACTTTGGCTACATTTTCTATAGAAATTAAATTTTGGCTAAAATGAAATCTATTGAAATAAAATTTGGACCAAATTTTCTATAGAAATAAAACATGGACAAAATTTTCGATAGAAATAGAATGAGGTCAACATTTTATATAGAAATAAAATTTTGAAAAAATTTTCTTTCGAAGAAAAATTTTAGAAAAAATGTAACTTTTAAATTATTTTAATTTAAATTAGAAAACTGGTCCCCTGGTACGAATTTTGGAAAAATTTGGTCCAAAATAAAAATTCGTTGTTGCAACGCTGGTAAGGCCTCCATATAGACCGATTTCAGATATTGAGGGTACAGAAGGTGCATTTACCATAAATGTAAATTTGCCAGATATTACTTCTCGTAATCATAAAACAGTTGGTGTACTATAGATTTTAGATTTCAAATCAAGGTATTTTTTCTTAATTTTCTTGCACATTTACAGGATATGTTTATGATTCCTTTAAAACTCAAACAAAAATAGTTCTTATAAATCCGGAATCTGATAGGTAAAATCTTTGCATTTATTTTCGGGATGCGAACTGGTTAAACTGATCTGTCATCAAACCCCCATGAAATTTTCTAAGGAAATTAGTATATTTGATTCATGGTGGTGGGTATTTATGGTTTGGCCCGAACGAACATACTGCTGTATATACTTGTTTTATTTTTTATTTTCTATAGAAATAAATGTTGACTTAATTTTCTATAGTAATAATATTTCGAATAATTTTTTTATAGAAATTAAATTTTGACAAAACATTCCATATAAATACAATAGTGACAAAATTTTCTATAAAAAACAGCTTTGACAATTTTTTCTGTCATATGTGTGTAGGTATATAGCCTTAAAATAAAATTAAAAACAATAAATTCGAATTATTGTTCGAATTATTTCAAATAAATTGATATGGGGATTAAAATGGATCGATCCAGCCCATTTGCTAGTCTAACATTCTAGGAAACATAAAATGATAGCCGTAATTGGAAGTTGATTTTTATTTCCAATCGTGGTGTACATTGATCGAATGCATAACGCATTGGAAACCAATTTGCGTAAAAACTTGTTTAGTTACAAAAACGTGAAGTGTTTTAAAAAATTTGGTTTAGCCGGAGTCGGAGTCGAGCAAAATTTTTACGACTCCGACTCCGACTCCAGCCAAATCTTCAGACTCCGACTCCAAGACTCCGACTCCGACTCCACAGCCCTGGTTGTTAGATATCATATGCTGAAACCATGTACCAAATTTCAGCTGGATCGGATGAAATTTGCTTCGCTTAGAGTCCCCGCAAGCCAAATTTGGGGGTCCGTTTATATTAGGGCTATACGTAAAAGTGGACCGATATGGCCCATTTGTAATACCATTCGACCTACATCAATAACAACTACTTGTGCCAAGTTTCAAGTCGATAGCTTCTTTCGTTCGGAAATTAGCGTGATTTCAACAGACGGACGGACGGACATGCTCAGATCGACTCAGAATTTCACCTCGACCAGAATATATATACTTTATGGGGTCTTAGAGCAATATTTCGATGTGTTACAAACGGAATGACAAAGTTAATATACCCCCATCCTACGGTGGAGGGTATAATAAAATGAATTCTATTGTTTTGTTTTCATAAATGTATGCTACTTCAATTTTATTCAATCTACTCCCCTTTTTTCCAAAATCTACTTCACTCATTTTTTCACTAGCGGCAGCACTGCACACTATTCTCCGCTAGAGGTGCTGCCGATAGAGTTACCGTTGTGCGACTTTAGTCGCATTTTTCAACCTTTCTGACGTCATGCAACTTTTTTAAAATATGTAAAATGTGCATGCGTGCGACTAAAGTCGTACAAGTACTTCAATTTGACGTAATTTTTATAAAAGGGAATTCATCGCCGTGCGCCTTACGTGGGAGCCACTGTTGTGCAATGACCCTTCTTGATCATGGATTCAACCCCACTTTCGACCAAACAGCAAAATGTGTTTCAGCGGTGGATGCTGAGTGTTTCAAAACTTCTCTAAGTACATCACCGCAATGTGAAAAGTCGTTCGAAGTCGTTCTTTTACTCCAAAAAGCTAACAAAAGAGACCCATAGAGAGATCATTTGTGACATTTGAGAAATAGAGAAGTTGCAAGTTTTTGCTATGGATTTTTTGCCAGTACAAACTTGCAAGAGTTTGTTATAATTAATTCATACGTGCAATATATACGTCGTGATTGGTTCCGGAATTTGACGACGTTAATCGAAACGACGAAAACCGAATTAAAAATTGCTCATACTTACTCCTATGTCAGCTGTGTCCGAGAATCAAAACAATAATGCATTCATGATTGAAAAGCTACACACACATAGAAATAAATCAAAGTCTAAACGTGTACAGAGAGAGGATTTCGGTTTGTGTCCACCTAGACCATAGTTGGTCCATTGCGGTTCCTCAAATTTCGTTCCATCTTCCTCTTCGTGTCTGTCTCGCTCCGGCCGGAATGAGTCCATTCTATGATAATGTGTCCTTCGGATGCGCCTAGGTCCTCCACCCCGATACCTTGATGAAAGCGAGAATATTCCTCAGGCTGCATTCTCGCAAGTTTGATTGATTGATTAAATTTATTAGTATTTGTATTACTTTCATAATTCACATTTACATTTGGTTTAAAAATACAAAATTATTGATTCTTATTAATAGTATTTAAATAAATTCATCATTATTTTTTATATAATCTACACATAATTTTAGAAAATTGCTCATATTGATTTCATTCTTTATACTGCTTGGCATCTCATTAAACATTCTAAATCCTTTGAAAAATAGCGATTTCTGCATATTTGCTGTTGTAACCCGTTGCAGGCGAAAATCATTGCAATTTCTCAGATTGTAAGATTGTACTTCTCCCACGTAATTAATTTGAACAATTAGATAATCTGGTGCTTTTTTGACATTCACTTTTTTTAATCGTTTTTAAAGTATTCAGAGCCAGTCTTTGTTTTATTGATAACCTGTACCCTCGGCCATTTTCGAGACGTCAATATAGATGTCTGCAGGCCGTGCTCTCCAATGAGTCCAGACCCCTCAGTCTGAGTATGACCTCCGCGGTCCTCCTAATATGCAGGTCCAGGGGCCATATCCCTATCAATAAGCTTAAGACCTTAGTTGTCATAGCCATTAAGCCATTTAAGTTATCAATTTCAATTGTAACTTAATAATGAATAAATAAATAAATAAATAAATAACTCCAGTGCGGCGGTGGCCGTTGTCCTCATCGCCCCGGTCATGTAGATAAGTGCCGTTCTAGTTATTCTGCCCAATCTCAGTATATGATTGTGGTGGTTTGTGATGGGCCACCAGACATGACATCCATACACAGCTACTGGCCTTATCACAGCTGTATAAAGCCAGTTGAAAAGGCACGGTTTCATTCCCCACCGCTCCCCAACAAGCTTCTGATATTCGTATAATTCCGCATAGGTCTTCTTCATACGATATTATCGAGCCAATTCAATTTAGGGTCCAGAACAATCGCCAGGTAACGTCCCGATTTCGAGAGTGTCAATTTCGTCCCCTGAAATTCTGGATCTTTGTATCAATCCAGTCTCCTTTTCCTAGTAAAAAGCACCAAATCCGTTTTCCTAGGATTTACTCCTAATACACCACCACTGGTCCATTCCGATAGGGATTTCAGTGAGTCACTCATCACGTCCGAGATCGTGTCCAAGAATTTGCCTGAAACTATTATGACAATGTCATACACATACGCCACCACTTTTATACCCCTATTACTCAGGACGCTAAGAATCTCATCCACTATCATTAGCCAGAGCACAGGTGATATTACCCCTCCCTGAGGAAGTCCTCTCGTCGTATTCGCTTGTCGTTTGGAATCTGCCAATTCCGCTTCGATGCTTCTATGACGCAGCATTGCCTCAATCCAGTTCATTACGATCTCGCTCACACCATTCCTCTCTAGTGCAAGTAGTACTTTCTCGATCTTTGTGTTATGGAAGGCACGTTCAATATCCACAAATGCCGCCAATGTGTATTCTCCGTACGCTATAGATTTCTCAATGTAATGCACTACAGAGCGTAGCGCAGATTCCACCGATTTACCCTTTAAATAGGCATGTTGGCAGTTTGATAGTTTCGTATCCAATTTATTCATTAGATGGTTATCCAAGATTCTAAAAAGTTTGTTATATCAACTCGGCTATAAAAAGGAGGTCCCTTGTCATTGAGCTTAACATGGAATCGGGCAGCACTCAGTGATAAGAGAGAAGTTCACCACTGTGGTATCACAATGGACTGAATAGTCTAAGTGAGCCTGATACATCGGGCTGCCACATAACCTAACCTAACCTAACCTATATCAATTAATTATACCCTTCACCACTACTGTGGTACAGGGTATAATAAGTTTGTGCATTTGTATGTAACGCCAAGAAGGAAAAGTCTGAGACCCATCGTTTAGTATACCGATCGTCTTAGAATTAAATTCTGAGTCGATTTAGAATTCGATTTTAAATTCGGTTCAGATTTAGATATAGCTGCCACATATATTTTTCACCGATCTGGTCATAATTGGCGTGTATATCAACCGATCTTCCTCAAATTCCGTACATCCGAATATTTTATGAGTCTCGAAAAATTTGCAAAATATCAGCCAAATCGGTTCAGATTTAGATATAGCTCCCATATATAGCTTTCGCCCGATTTACACTCATTTGCCCACAGAGGCCAATTTTTTGCTCCGATTTAGTTGAAATGTTGCACAGGGAGTAGAATTAGCATTATAGCTATGCGTGCCAAATTTGGTTGAAATCGGTTCAGATTTAGATATAGCTCCCATATATAGCTTTCGCCCGATTTACACTCATATGACCACAGAGGCCAATTTTTAACTCCGATTTAGTTGAAATTTTGCACAGGGAGTAGAATTAGCATTGTAGCTCTGCGTGTTAAATTTGGTTGACATCGGTTCAGATTTAGATTTAGATGATTTCGACCAACATTTTCCTTGTAAAATCTCCACTGCTTAGTCGAAAAGTTGTAAAAATGACTCTAATTTTCCTAAACTTCTAATATCGAGCGATAAATCATAAATAAACTTTTGCGAAGTTTCCTTAAAATTGCTTCAGATTTAAATGTTTCCCATATTTTTTACTAAAATTGTGTTCCACCCTAGTGCATTAGCCAACTTAAATTTTGAGTCTATAGATTTTGTAGAAGTCTATCAAATTCTGTCCAAATCGAGTGATATTTAAATGTATGTATTTGGGACAAACCTTTATATATAGCCCCCAACACATTTGACGGATGTGATATGGTATCGAAGATTTAGATCTACAAAGTGGTGCAGGGTATAATATAGTCGGCCCCGCCCGACTTTAGACTTTCCTTACTTGTTTTTTAATTGAAAAAGTTTTCAGCTTCAATTAACTTGTTAATTGGAAATATTTTGGTGAAATATTTTTCTGTGTATATAACGATTGTTTGTTACAGTTTTTAATAAGCCACATAACGCCGAAAAACATTTTAATTTATTTTATCTATTTTAGGTTCCAAAAGAATATCAGTATGTGCACTGTTCTGGAAATATGTTTGCACTTATACGGTAATTGACAAAGTAAATCAATGAAAATTGACAATAATAGATTATTATTATCATTTTTTACAGCTGTTCCAAAAATACCAATTACCAAATTGATTCACCAAGCCGACAAGAAGCGAATGTTACGAGATGCGTTTATGGTCATACTAACAATACAAACGTCCCAAAGAAAGTAAGTAATAGATGAAGTGTAGAGAACCATTCATTAATTTTACCTCCAAATCAGACCTCCAAACCATTATACGTTTTCGAAGCAAAAATGTCTGCCTGAACCTAACGAAACTGGTTTGCAGGTTACATTATTTTTAAACGTGACAATGGTGACAGTCTGCTCCAGACACCAATAATTCTGGTGGGGCATGTTCCATTAATGTCCTCTTCAAGTTCCTCTGATCGTAAAGCCAAAGAATCTCAGGCCCTTTTGTAGGAAATCTCCTAGTACCAATTGATTATTCCCCTTGGGAATATAACCCGGAGCTTAAGACACGACTTAAGTGCTAGCCCCAAATATTTGTAGTGTCTGACACATACAGCAACCTCCATTCCATGGATGAAACAGGTTGAATTTATCTTGATTTCTTAAGTCGTCGCTACTTTTGTTTTAAGCTGTGTGATGTCAACTTCCTCCTTAATATGGGTGGTGATCGGGCTCTAAGATCGGGAATAAACTATGGATTGTAATAAGAATCAAAAAATCTACTCTTCCACTTTTTCAAGATTTGCAAAAGTCGACTTCACAATTTTTTATTAATTTCCCCCCTGACTTCGTATGCACAATATGATGATTTGAATATTTCAAGACCAACTCAGGTTATACAGATTTGACAACATACTACTATGTATTCGCCAGAAAAAAGTCTCCACGGAGACATCCTGTAAGGCGCTCTGTCTTCAGAATCTAACATGTTTCAAGAGCAAAATGTTATTTTTGGATAGAGAACATTTAACATGTTTGTCACAACCATGTTATTATGTCGGAAATCATATATCTGAATTCGGGAAGAATTTTATGTTTGACGAGAAAACAACATTTCTTCGGCAACAATTTATACTTCCCCATGCAAAATAATATTTTGCTCTTGAAACAAGTTTTAGGTGATCATATTCCTTATCTGCGTGCAGCGAAAAAACTGCAAAGATCTGCAAGGTTAACATTCAACCCATGATTGTCGTGGGTATACGATACCATAACATGATAGATTAACGCTAAACTATTTGGTCGAACTTTATGTATCAAAATTGTTTATTACTTCCTTCGAAAATAGAAAATCTAAATAGTAACTGCATCCATACTTTGTTTACTCCAAAAAATAGCCGGAATTTCGAAATCCCAAACATAGTACTTTAATTCTGAATTTGATTGTATAACATTTAATTATTATATATTTACTAATAAACTTTCCTTTACAGATTGGCTTTCTCTGGGCATGGAATCACATGATACCAAATAAAAAATGGAAATCTCTTGTAATCACAAATTCTTCAGAAGGTGAACTTTTCCAATTAAAAATGCTTAAGGATTTTCGAGAGTTTTGTTCAAATACCGACGATCGTTTATTGAACTTTTGGAATTCTTGTCATGAACTAAAACAACAATCGCTGAATAGTATTGAAAACATCAATAACAACAATGTTGAAATTAAAATTTAAAATTTTTAGGATTATTTACCATTGTGCTCATTTCAAAGTGTTTTTTAGTTTTATAAAAATCATGAAGTTTTTTAAATGTATACAAATAAAAAGATTTTGTAACATTATCTTATTTAGTTATTTATTTATTTATAGTAAATATAAGAATAATAGGGAATAAACTAGCATTAGCTACTTAGGCTGTCAGCTAAGTACTATTATCAACGGGAATGTATGTTAAAGGTGTGCGCGTGAGTGAAATTTCACATACACTCACGCACGTTCACGAAGCAAAATGTTTATTCACGTGCGCTCACTCACGATATGTGTAGTAGCCAATCCCACTCACGCACATTCACGAAATGAAAACCAGCATTCACGCTCATTAACGAACCGATTTTATTTCTCACGTACGATATATTTTGTTTAGTCCCATTCACGCACATTCACGAGATTAGCTTTGGATTTTGTTCACGACTCGCGTGAATCACACGTGTCCCGAGAATTTCGTGTCAAGTGCACATCTCTAATGTATGTATATATGTATGTACTGGTATGTGACAATTGCATAGATATCCATTGTACGTTTTAAAAGCTGCTTAGATCAGAGCTTCCCAACCCAATTAGCCTAAAAGTATGCACCTTAATTAAGAAGGTAGTAGGTTTTGGAATTTGGTAATAATGCAGACACTAGATACCAGAGAAATTGAATCGAGAGAACGAAATTGTGAAATAAAACAGTTAATAGATGGGAGTCATCAGAAAAGATAAAAAATATATTTAAATAATGCCCTTAATCTTTCTATCCGTGATTTGACAAGATTTGATAAAAATTTAATACATAAATATAATATACAAATAATTTTAGTGTACACTGGATATAAATATAAGTTTTAACTTAAAATTTGAGCAAACAATTGAGTAAACTAAGTCGTACATAGCAGTATAGTGGTTTTTGAAAGAAATTTTGCTTATATCCACTGCGAGCCTGCTGGAATCTCATCTTTGCAAATCTATTCAAATCAATCGACATTTTAACAAATGTTAAAAGAGAAAGATATCATCCATGGCTGAACAAGTAGGTTAAATCATGATTACAATTTTTTTATTTCGACAAAATTTTAAGATGTCAAAATCATATGTTTATGGTGATTGCAGCTCTCCAAATGACACTGCATAGCAAATGCATCTCAAACAAACTCGCGCATTCATAGCTGGAGAATTGTTCAAAGATGACTTGAGTATCTTGATAACATATTCCAGACCCAAAATACCACGCACATCAGTTTTTAAACTGCATCATAAACTGTTTTTGTTAATAGATGGCGAAGATCCATTTGACTGACTTCCATTCTTAACTTTGGTGTGTATTATAGTCTTATTTGTTTCATATCGGCGTTCCTCGGATGAATTATCCACTTCACAATCACTCATAGGTGACGCAATTAAATTTGAACCTTTATTTTTCTCTGGATTTTAATTATTTTTTCAGGACAATTGAAAGAATAAATAATTGCCACTTTTACCAATGCCATCCCAATAAACACAGGATGAGCGTTTTTCAAATGCAACAACTTTTCAGTTTGAGGGTAACTATAATTATCAACATAAATTCAACTTGACTTGAAACAGCTCATATTCAATACATCTTCAAATTGTTTGTGAATTACTTCCAATTTGCCAAAATGTTGACGAAATCTTTGAAAAGGGGTTGAAGATAATATGAGAAAACTTTGACAAAACACTACCCTAAAATGCGACGAAAAAACCATGTGGTTTTCAATACTTGTTTGTGCAACGAAGTTCGTGGTCAATTGAAAGAAATAAAAAACATTTTAGACACAAAACTGAATTTACTCCAAATAGTTTCTAATAATACGTAAGTGAAAATAAAAAAATGATATGAAACTTTAAGGAAGACACTAAATTATATCTCTTTGCCGAAAACTAAAATTATGGATTCTACGTTCTTTAAAACATTAAAAAGCTGACCGATGAAAAAATGTTGGACAAGTAACTGGAACTGCTTCAAATAGTTTATAATAATTGGTAAGTCAATATGAAAAATGAAATCAACACTTTAGAGAAGTCACTAAATTTAAATCTCATTGCAGAAAACTAAAATATTTGGATGCTGCATTCTTGGAAACATTAAGAGGTTGACCAATGAAAAATGATGGTGGCTTATCGAAAAGAGAAAGTTTCCATAAATCAAAGTACAATGAATTAAACTTGGTATTTATGCTTTTCCATATCAACTACTGGGTGATAATACGCATCACGCCTATAGTTTAATTTACATCGCATCATCGGTTTAATTTGATATTTTGTGAATTGAAATTGCTGGAAATTTATTCTAACTCTCTAGTCATCAAGTTCCTTGCTAATTTCCCGAATTTTAATGAGTTTTACAACAATTTTGTGACACCAACGTTCTTGAGGAATTTTGTGGTTTTCAATACATTTTGTGCCACGAAGTACGTGGTCAGTTATTTTTATTGACATAAAACTGAAATTAATCCAAAACGGTAATTATAATTGGTAAGTCAAAATAAAAAGTGAAATGAAAACGTAATGGAAATCACAAAACTCGATTGTTTTGCAGAAAACTAAAATCATTGGATGTTATATTCTTGGAAGATGTTGACCGGTGAAAGAATGATGAAGGAAACAACAAAGAAAAGATTCCAGAAAACTTGCAAAGTGCAACCAATTAAAACAAAGTGCAACAGTTCCTAAATCAAGAACTTCTGGATGAAAATGTGCATTACATCAATTTACATTCCGTCATCAGTTTGATATTTTGTGAATTCCTCTTGATGGAATCTATTCTAACACGCAGGCCAGCAAGTTCCTCGATAGTAATTATTTGAAATTGTCAGCATATTAATTAATAATTAATTAATTAATAGTTATGTGACACCAACATTATGGGGGAAATTATACATGAAAAATGTTTAAGTTATTTAAAGTTGTATTGATAGTTTTAGTTATTAATACCTTTAATAAGATAATTATGTTTTGATATTATTATTTTTATATATTGTTAATGTTATTTTTAATATTATTATATTTTTAACGAAAAAAACTAATAAAATGTACAAAATCACAGGAAATTTAGTATTGACTTTCAGTAAGAACTGGGATTGACTTTCATGCAAATTGTGGTTAGAAAATATTCGCAGCAATATTAATTTTTAATTTGTCTCACATTGAAAACTGTTTGAGAAATTATTGAGTAGCAATGCATTTCAATTTGAGGATTACAATTGAGAGATTATTACTATTGTGTTGAATTTTACTGTTGAGGGTAATGTCTGTTTTTTGTTGAGAACGCGATTTTCTCAACAATTTCTCAACTTGAATATTACCCTAATCCTTTGAAAAAATGTTTGAAAAATTATTGCATTTTAGTATTTTTCAAACGTTTGTGTTTATTGGGATACGATTCTTTTATCAGCTGATTTTGACTTCTTAAAATTGTAAACAACATATTGAAATTTGTTGTTTTTGTTATGTTGCAGGTTGGCGTTAGGGGCGACAAGGCAAAAGAAAAAAACAGGCAGAGCAACCTCGGTGATTGGCAATGATTGGGTAATCACACCACGGGGCATCGGCAGACGCATGCTTGTTCCAGTAGGCAGACGAGGAGTGCAGTATGTTTAGGATGTATGAGGACTAATTCCTCATTGTACGTCGTTAATTATCGTAAGAAAAATTTTTGCCGTGGCGAGTTATGCAGCCGCAAGGGCGGAAATAGAGAGTCGGTGAACTTGGCAGCATTTTTTTGAAGGGACATAGAGGTGTGTTAGACACTCACTTTCATTGAAATGAAGGCAACTTTGACACCTACTCAGTAAAGTGGTAAGGTAGTGACATTCCAACCCAATAGACACAACCAGTAGAGAAATGCATACATTCAATACTTTTGAACATTGTTTTCAAGGAATGCAACCTACCTGTTGTCGTCGGCGGCTTCACGGCTAAGCCGAGATAAAGATGCCTCTTCAGCGGCGGACAAATTCCCATTATCAAATCGATGTGAAGTTATGCGCTTTACAGACTATCAGTTATTCCGGACGGAATGTCGGTGTTTGTAAAGAATTTTACAATGTGTCGGATCGATACGACTTGTCGGCGATGACTAAATAATCGGTAAATGTGTTATCGATCCCATAAACATGCAGCAGTATCGATTATGCCGTCGGACTTAAATTATAATGTGCACAATATATGGGATATGTTCGACACGAGCACTGTCGTCCGGAATAACTGATAGTCTGTAAAGCGCATTATTCGAATAGTAATGTGATTAGTGGTACAACAAATCGTGCAATCAGATTTGCAGTTCATTCAAATTTTCTGAGATAAATTTGTGCTAAAATATGGTAGCAGCTTGAGATATAGAGATTTTTGGCGAAAGGTTCAAAACTTTGGCAAAATACACGACAATTAATAATACACTCTTCTGATTTAAACCGCTATTTTTATATTTTTTTTTGAATAATTGGCGATAAATTTTTGAGTCGAAATTAGCTGACATGTTCGGCGGCGCGACTCGGCGTTTCCATTCTCGGCTCGGCGGCTTCATTCGCTGGTCCTTACGGACATGACATTATCGCACGATTAGTCGACAGTCGTTATTATGATTGGGGGTGACAGAGTTGATATTGCTATGTTTCATTCACGGTAGAAGGAATCAACTCTGGCTCAGAATGTAATTAATGGCAGGATGTGGAAATGGGAAATACCCAAAGAAGAATTGAGGAAGAAAATGGGGTGCATTGGAATGTTGGCATTTGGCGGGGAAACCCGGAATATATAAACAAGGCCATTATGGAAACCATCATTAGCGAATCGAACACTGGAGACAAACGTCAGAAACACCTTAGTAGATTTTGGTGAAAAAAAGATAAAAAAAAACGAAATTTGGTACCAATAGTGTGTTGTGTATTGCTTTATTTATTATTCTAATACCTAGTATTGTAAGTATTACATACACTTAACATAATTAGTAGTGGAAAATGTTGAATGTTATTTTGTCTGTGTGGTAATAGATATCTGTGTGGAGATTGGAGAGATCAGCACTGGCCAGTGGAAGGAAGTAAGGGCCAGTGCGCATCATTATATGTGTTGGAGTCGACCGCAAATCGCCTACTAGTGGACAGACAATCATTCCATCGACCAACACAAAAGTGAAGGGGATTTGGCTATTGGAGTTGTTGTCAGCAATTTTTTTTGAATTCCAACGGCTTGGCATCGGAGAGCAGTATATCACCTGCACGAGTATTGTGGGTAAATTGGTGCTCCCAGGAATATACAAGGCCACGTCTCTATAAAAAAAAAGAAAGGTTAATGAACATCGATCAGAAACTGACATGCAAGGTAAATTTGTGTCTTACCAGTGTATTGTGATGTCCGTCCATGAGATGAGTAGAAGGTTGTCTCGTCCGCAAATGATTACCGGGAAATAAAAGAAGAAACATCAGAATTAGAATTTTTTGAACATAAAGAAATAAGACGATATAAAAAAAAAAAAAAAACAAATAAGAAAGAAAGGAATTAAGAAGATCATATATGTCCTAGATTAAGTAATTTATATTTTCATTTCCAAATATTCAAAAAAAAAAAAAGGAAAAAAAATCATATATATCATAGATTAAGTGATTTATATGTTCAATTCCAAATATTCAGTTTTGTATAGTTGGTAAATTAGTATTGTGAGAGGAAAAATATCCTGGTATTTGTTGGTAAAACAGGCATAGGGTGAGAGGTTTAGGTCCTTGTGGAATTAGTGTAGTTGACCTGCCATAATTTTGAGAGCAGAAATTGTCTTTTAAGAGAGCTCTTTTATCAGATAGGTAAATCATTTTTTCACGCGCCAAATTGAGCGTAACAAAACAAGGGTCTGAGTCTGGTTCATCTTCGAATTGAGCCTTTCAGTCATCATAGACGATATTTTTCTTCCTAAATTTCATTTTTGCTTTGTTTTTGCAAATTGTTAAGAGAGATAGAGGTAACGGTAGTGATAATAAATTAAGGATAATCATATTTTTTGTTAGTCTTAATATTTTTACAATAAAAGTGTTTATGTCTTGATTTGTATGTAAAGGAAATGTTGTGTTGGTAATTGTTGGCCGTACGGGGGGCGGAGGTATGAGGTAATTGTGTGAATACGATTGTGTGTGTGGTATTAAGGGGCCCAATGAGATATGGAATTGACGAAAATGGAGTGTTTTGGGTCATGGTTGGGTGGGCAAGTGTGAGGTTATAACACCAAGACCTCTGGATCAGTGTTTTTCCCATTTAGGATCGTCCTAAGTCGCGTTTTTGTATTTGTGTAAGTTCAAACTCTTTCAATGTTAGTGCTCTGGGTTTGATATAGGCGGGTTGAGTCCCACACCCACTGAGATCGCGCGTAGTCAGCCGGACGGCCATGTCAAACGCCGCTATAGACGCACATAACAGAGATGGCGCCCAATCTAAAAGTAAGCAAACAGCCTTATGTCGCAATTTATAGAGTGGTGAATAAAATTGCCTCTTTAACTGTGATATTAGGATAAGGGAAACTGTGCAAGAATACCGAAGCACATAGCCATAGACCACTAGATTAAACAGAGAAATAGAATTAAGAAAATATTCGACATCCTTTACATTTCTGGGATATATTAATGCAGCCAAATTTTTAGATTTAGAATTTTGATAGTGCAATAATATGTTCAGTGGGTAAAGAGAAAATTTTCTCAATTTTACATGTGGGTAGTGCAATAACTCGTTAATTCTGATCAACAACAACGAATAACGATCGTATTGCATTAATCCATGATTTGCTAATATTAAATTTTAAACATAGTAATGAAAAAGAAGAAACTTAACAATTATCGCTTCATTAAGGGAACTGTGCAATAACCGTTTTGTCTAATTAATGCGAAAGCAGAGTATTGTGAATTCCGTGTGCCATGAACTTGTTTACGTTCTTAGTGTTAACCAAATGTCATGGACAATGAAGTAGAGTTAGTTTTTTTTGTACAACCGTTTTTGTTTTGTGAATATTGTCTTGGAAAACATTGATGCATCTCATTAGAGAACGCTTTATGTGATTAAAGAAATAGTACCACACAAGCATAAGCACAATTATTTCTGAAAAGACCAAAGCCCCCTCGACTTTCATGATATTGTCTACATAAAAGAAAATTATAAAAGAATTCTGGTTTATGTTGTGAAGTAGAGTAGATTGTATGTTGTGTTCAGATTAATATATTTTAGATTTATTACGTTGAACTATTTATATTTGGATATTTATTACATTGGACTATACTTATATTTATTGTTATTTTGGTGTTTAACGAAATTGTTGTGTAAATTCCATTCATATTTGCTTTTGTAATCGATTAAGCGACTAAGAATTATTTTTCGGACACAGTAGGGAAATGAGCTATTTTACTCGTTCAAGGGGGAAGAATAAAAGATACAGGAACGAATCATTCGACTTGAACAGATCCGCGTATAACCCTAGGAAGAAGAATCACGTAAGTTTTGAGGACGCTATGGAACAGTCAAATGCTCAAATGAATGGGTATCAGATTTTTGATCTTGCTGGTTCGATAATGAGGGGTAATCAGCAGGGTGCTGCCGCCCCGAATATTGGGCAACCTCAAGAACCTAATATTGCCCCAAATGGCACTTATCAGAACCAAGAGGCTGGTGAGACGTTTCCACCAGGTGTTAGGGATATGGTTCAAGATGAGGCCGCATCCGTTCAGCGATCTCTGGAGGATAAGGTCAGGGATATGGTCAGGAATGAAATGAGTGATGTTAGGAAGATGATAGATTCATTGGCAAAGGGTATGAGTGAGCTTTCAGAGGCTGTTCGTAAACAGGCACCTGCTCCTCAAACACAAAATACGCCGTCTGCTAACTCTAACAACCAGGTGAGCTGTGGGGGTCAAATGAATACATTACCGGCTTCAACTAGTGGTGGCACTTACTCAAACGTTCAAACGCCGAGATCATCACCGATGCCCTCTAGTAACAATGCCATAGTGAACATTCCTAATGGTAACAATGAGCCGCTTAGAATCAGGGTGGACAAATTAGGGCTGAATTTCAGTGGAGATCCACGAGATCTCCGTGTGAATGATTTCATTTACAGGCTGGAGATAATGCAAGCACAATACAACATTCCCTGGTCTGAGGTATTGAGGGATTTTTCCTTCTTAGTTTCTGGCCAGGCGAGGGAATGGTATTGGCTGCATAGACGGAACAGTATAGATACTGACTGGGAGGGATTAAAACATGCCTTACGGGACCAATATCAGTCGCCACAATCGAAGTTCGACATACTGAGGGAACTACTCGAAAGGAAACAACGACATAATGAGACAGTAAACGGATATTTTCACGAGATGGGCATATTGCGCTCGCGGTTAATGCAACCAATATACGAGTATGAAATGATTAAGATTTTAAAAGGAAACATCAGAGAAGACATAAAACGTCATGTTTACCAAATGACAATATCTTCCGTGGAGCAGTTGCGGATTGAATGTATTGAAGCTGAGCGTAATTTTCCCCGACGTGAAAATAGACCCATGACTATACCACAACGACCGACAAGACAGGTTAATGAAATTTACGACCATGAATATGACTGCCCTAATGAGGAATCACCAGTAGACATGGTAGAAAATGTGTCAGCACTTCGCGGCCCAACTCAAACGAAGATCACTTGCTGGAATTGCCGCGAAACTGGACACATGTTTATGGATTGTCCTGCAGATTTCAGGAGACTCTTTTGCTACCGATGCGGAAAGCCTGAGACTGTAACCCCTAAATGTCCGGTGTGTCAGGGAAACCTGAAGAAGGGCGTGGAGAAGACAGGGGAGCTACGTCCGGCCGAAGTCCCTGTGACACAAAACAAATAGAAGATAATGTACTCAAAATTTTAGTTAATAATAATGTTAGAATGAATAGAGATAGAGCTAGGATCGATTATAAGGATTTTACACCGGCTGAGAGACACTATATATCTCTGGAGCAGCGTAAGGAAAACTATGAGAAAGTTAGGGAGAGAATTTTTAACTCAGATGTAAGGATGATACCCAAAAAAATCTCCAAAATAAGGAAAAAGGCAAAAGAATGGCGTGAGCAAAGGAAGTACTTGATAGACTCATTAGCGAGGATTACGAAAGTCTCTAATGATCCCAGGGCTTTTGCCGAAATTGATATTATGGGGAAAAGGATCAAGGGATTATTGGATTCTGGCGCAACAGTCAGTATTTTGGGTAGAAAATGTAGAGAATTAATCGAAGAGTTAGAAATTCCTATTATACCACTTTCGAGCAAAGTTACTACGGCTGGAGGGACAAATTATAGGGTTCTGGGGAAAGTAAAAGTTAATATTCACTACCAAAATCAAGAAAAGGAAATGTTTTTGTATTTATGCCCAGATTTGGAGCAAAACTTATATCTTGGCATTGACTTTTGGCGAATGTTTCAATTAGCCCCCGAACTCATTGGCGTATCCGAAATAAATATTGAAAAAAATTACCAACGATATGGCAAATCCGAATGAAAAATATAAACTGAAACCCCATGAACTTTCTACTGAACAATCCGAACGTTTAAATGAAATAATAGAAAAATTCAAAACCTTCGAGAAGCATGGATTAGGATGTACATCGTTGGAAAAACACTCAATCAAGCTGATCGATGGGGCTGATCCGGTAAAAGATCGGCATTATCCGATGTCTCCAGCTATACAAGCAATAACATACGAGGAAGTTGACAACATGTTGGCTCTAAAGGTTATCGAAGAAAGCGAAAGTCCCTGGAGCAACAGAACAACCATAGTACGGAAACCAGGGAAAAATCGTTTCTGTTTAGATGCCCGCAAGTTAAACAATTTGACCGTAAAAGATGCATATCCCCTCCAAAATATAGATGGGATTTTGAGTCGAATTGACGAAACACATTTCATAAGCAGCGTGGACCTCAAATACGCTTTCTGGCAGATAGAGCTAGATGAAGAGAGCAAGTCGTATACAGCCTTCACGGTTCCAGGTCGTCCATTGTACCAGTTCCGTGTGATGCCCTTCGGCTTGTGCAATGCCGCACAACGATTATGCCGTCTGATGGACAAAGTCATTCCCCAAAGACTAAAGGAGAATGTCTTTGTGTACTTGGACGACTTGTTGATTATTTCTGCTAATTTCGACGAGCATCTGAGGCTTCTCAGCGAAGTAGCTGATTGTCTGCAGAAAGCTGGTCTCACCATAGGATTAAAAAAGTCACAATTTTGTTTCCGTCAATTGAAATATTTGGGGTTTATAATTGGAGAAGGGGTATTGCGAACTGATCCGGAGAAAATTGAGGCGATAAACAAAATCAAAGTACCCAAAAGTGCCCGAGAAGTTCGAAGTTTCCTTGGCACCGCTGGGTGGTACCGAAGGTTTATTAAGGACTTCGCCACAATCTCGGCTCCACTCACGGACACCCTAAAAAAGTCTGCCAAGTTCAATATGGATGAAAAAGCTAAAGAGGCATTCGAAAAACTTAAAAAGGCCTTAACCTCGGCGCCCGTTTTGCGACACGCCGATTTTTCGAAACCCTTTTACATTCAATGCGACGCCTCGGAGTATGGTATAGGAGCAGTTCTGTTCCAATTAAATAGCCAGAAGGAAGAACACCCTATAGCCTTCTATTCCCAAAAGCTCAATAAATGTCAAAGAAACTACAGTGTCACTGAAAAAGAGTGCCTGGCGGCGGTGATGGCAATTAAGAAGTTTCGGCCCTACGTTGAACTGATGGAATTTACGGTGATTACAGATCATTCGAGTTTGCAATGGCTAATGAGTCTAAAAGATCTTACTGGTCGTTTGGCTCGTTGGTCATTGCAACTCCAAGGATTCAATTTCAAAATTGAACACCGTAAAGGTAAGGACAACGTAGTGGCCGATATGCTATCCCGCCTGCCCACAGTAGACGAACTGGAAATGGACCAAGTTTTTGAGTTCGAAACGACGGAATTCGAGAGCGACGAATACAAGGAGATAAGGGATGAAATAGAAAAGAATCAAGAACGGCTACCTGATTTGCGCATAGTTGGAAATATGATATTTAAGAAGGGGTTGAACTCTGACATTCCTGAATTGCAAGAATTTCAATGGAAGTTGTGGGTCCCGAAATCTTTGACACAAAGTCTAATAGAACAAGCCCATGATAAAACGACATCAGCTCATGGAGGCATATCAAAAACGCTATATCGACTGAGAGAAAAATATTATTGGCCGAAGATGGCAGCTCAGGTCAGAAAATATGTGACAAGTTGTTCTGTGTGCAAAGAAACCAAACCGGTGAATCAACATACACAACCCACGATAGGAAATGAAGTTGTCACTTTGCGTCCCTTTCAGAAACTTTATATCGACTTTTTAGGAAAGTATCCACGGTCTAAAAGCGGAAATACTTTCATATTTATAGTCGTAGATCATTTTAGTAAGTTTACATTTTTGAAAGCGATGCGAGAGGCAACCGCTTCAAACGTGGTGAAATTCCTTGTGGAAGACATATTTCGAAAATTTGGTGTACCGGAGACAATACACAGCGACAACGGGGCTCAATTTATATCAAAAACATTCAAAGACATGATAGAAACGTATGGAATTAATCACATGCAAACCGCTCCATATGCCCCACAATCGAACGCCTCGGAGAGGGTGAACCAATCTGTATTGGCAGCGATTAGAGCCTATCTAGAAAACGATCATCGCGATTGGGACCTTTACCTAACCGAAATCGAATGTGCCCTCAGAACATCAGTTCACAGTGCAACTGGAGTAGCTCCATTTTTCGCACTTTTCGGATATAATATGTACACACATGGCTCGGATTACAAGTTGGCACAAAAATTGCAGTCATTGACCGACCACGAGATCGTTCAAGTAAGTCGAAAAGACAATATGGAACTGATTCGAGAAAAGATAAAAGACAATATGCATAAAGCTTATGAACAAAGTGCTAAGCGATATAACGCGCGAGCTCGTAAGATAACGTTCGCCCCGGGACAAGAGGTGTACAAGCGCAATTATGTTTTGAGTGACTTCGGAAAGAACTTCAATGCGAAATTTGCTCGCAAGTTCGTAAAATGTCGAATTGTTAAGCCTATAGGGAACAACATGTATGCCTTGGAAGATCTAAAAGGAAAAGCGATTGGAACATGCCATGCCAAAGATCTCAAGAGATAGAATTCACAAGATTTTTTTGTTTTGAACAAAAATTTTTCCGATTAAAAACCAAATTGGGTTTTTTATATAGATTTTATTTGGAAAGATTCGTGAATTCTTTTTTTTTTCTGTGTATAATCGGAAATTGGATATTGAAGATTTTTGCTACCGTATTATGATAGTATAGGTCTACACACAGCGTAGCCTATATAATTCCAAATTCGGTTGTTTACTATAGTCACCAAATTGCTGGTTGTTGCAAACGAACGCTAACAATGATGCTATATCATGGATGGGAAATGCAAATTTTTAGGAACTTACAGAAGGGTATTTTTTTTGGGTGAAAAGGTACTTTATACAAAATGTCATAAAAATTCAATTGGATGATAGATCGCTAGAACTCATAGTAATTCATAAAAAATTATGTAGAAATACCATTTTTGACAAAATTTTCTATAGAAATAAAATTTTTGAGACAAATTTCTATAGAAATAAAATTTTTAAGAAAACTTTCTATAGAAATAAGAATTTTAAGAAATTTTTCGATAGAATTTTATTTTTGAGAAAACTTTCTATAGAAATTATTTTTTTTGTGAAAATTTTCTATTCAAGTAAAATTTGGAGAAAAATTTCTATAGAAGTAAAATTTTAAGAAAATTTTCTATGGAAATAAAATTTTAAGAGAATTTTTCGATAGAAATAAAATTTTAAGAAAATTTTTCTATAGAAATAGAATTTTAAGAAAATTTTTCGATAGAATTTTATTTTTGAGAAAACTTTCTATAGAAATAAAATTTTTAAGAAAACTTTCTATAGAAATAAAATTTTAAGAAAATTTTTCTATAGAAATGAAATTTTAAGAAAATTTTCTATGGAAATGAAGTTTTTGGGAAAATTTTCTATAGAAATAAAATTTTAAGAAAATTTTTCGATAGAAATAAAATTTTAAGAAAATTTTTCTATAGAAATAAAATTTTAAGAAAATTTTTCGATAGAATTTTATTTTTGAGAAAACTTTCTATAGAAATAAAATTTTAAGAAAACTTTCTATAGAAATGAAATTTTTAAGGAAACTTTCTATAGAAATAAAATTTTAAGAAAATTTTTCTATAGAAATAAAATTTTAAGAAAATTTTTCGATAGAATTTTATTTTTGAGAAAACTTTCTATAGAAATAAAATTTTAAGAAAACTTTCTATAGAAATGAAATTTTTAAGGAAACTTTCTATAGAAATAAAATTTTAAGAAAATTTTCTATAGAAATAAAATTTTAAGAAAATTTTCTATAAAAAAAAAAAATTTAAGAAAATTTTTCGATAGAATTTTATTTTTGAGAAAACTTTCTATAGAAATTATTTTTTTTTGTGAAAATTTTCTATTCACGTAAAATTTGGAGAAAAATTTCTAAAGAAGTAAAATTTTGAGAAAATTTTCTATGGAAATGAAATTTTGAGAAAATTTTCTATAGAGATAAAATTTTAAGAAAATTTTTCGATAGAAATAAAATTTTAAGGAAATTTTTCTATAGAAATAAAATTTTAAGAAAATTTTCTATGGAAATGAAATTTTGAAAAATTTCTAGAGAAGTAAGATTTTGGGCAAGTTTTCCATGGAAACATAATTTTTGTAGAATTTCCATAGAATTATGATGTTTGTAAAAGTTTTCCTTAAAGGAAAATTTTTTTTATTAGAAAAATTTGCATAGAACTATAATCCTGGTAAAATTGTTTCCATGGAATTTTTTTTTAGAAACATTTCCATGGAATTATAAGAGTTGTGAAATTGGTTACAAGGAAAAAAATGTTTTTTTATTTTCGTAGAATAATCGAGGGAAGCATGATTTTTTTAAATTTCTAATTAATTATAATTTCTGTAGAAACATTTCCATGAAGAGATTTGAGAATTTTCCAGGGAAATACGATTTTGTAGAAGTTTCTCCCCGAAAATGTGATTTAGGAAATTCCCATGGCATTATAGTTTTTTTCGGAAAAAAAAAATTTTACATGAAAATAAGATTTTAGAAAAATTTCCATAGAATTATGATGGTGGAAAAAAAAAAAAGAAAAATGATCTTTTGTTTTAAAAAAAAAATTCCATAGGATTATAATCCTTGGAAAAGTGTGTCCATAAAGGATTTTGTTTTTAGAAAAATTTCCATAGAGAAGAATTTGTAAAATTGTATCCATAAAAATATGTTTTTTTTAATTTTCACAGAATAATGATTTTTGCAAAGATTTTCCAGAGAAACAGGATTTTTAGGAAATCCCAGATTATTATAATTTTTTTTAGAGAAATTTCCATGAAAATGGAAAAATTGTACAAGTATAAATTTTGTGGAAAAATTTCCATGAAAAGGTGGTTTTGGGAAAGTTTTCCATGAAGATATGATTTCGGGAAAATTTTCCATAGCCATATGTTTTGTTTTTGAGAATTTTCCATGTAATTGTGAATGTGCATAGAAAACTCTGCTATGGGAATATGCGATGGAAATATAATTTCTGGAAAATCCTCCATGATAAGTACAATTTTAGAAAAATTTTCCATGGGAATATGATTTTGAGAAAGTTTTCCACAGAAGTATGATTTTGAAGGAAGTTTCCATGAGAATATGAATTTAGAGAAAATTTCCATGAAAGTATAAGTTTGGAGAAAATTTTCCATACAACCATAATTTTTGATAAAACAAAAGTTTTCCATGAGAAAATGGCATTAAAAAAAAAAGGAAAAGGAAAAATGGAAAAAATCTTTAGAAATGTGGCTCTGGAAAATTTTCCAGGGGAATATTGATTTGAAGAAATCTTCCAGAGAATTTTCCATGGCAGATAATTTTATGGAAAATGACCCATGGAAATATGAATTCACTGAAAATGACTTTCCCTAGAAATATAATTTATGAAGAATACTTTTCATAAAGATATGATCGTGAAAAGATTGTCCACCGGAATACAATTTTGAGATAAATTTGTAAGATGGAAGGGGCAGTGGAATGGAATCATGCCCACTTGCGACCACTTCGTACGCAGATCCAATCAGACAAGGGGTTGAATATTGACAATTAATCAATTTCACTTGCCGATTATAGAGACCCGGGAGGAACACTATTACCTTAGTAGACTACGTTAGATTATGATTTTAAATGCACATAGGAATTATTTGTATGGATGATGATACATATTGGATTCAGCAATTGAAGACGGGTATGCATATTCATATTCTGGTGGGAATACGGGACAGTGCATATGTTTGTCCCAATGAGCATAGTTATGACAATTGACAAGAAGGCGGTGACTCAATATGCCTAACAGGATATGGAAAATAAAGTACGATCAATTTCGAGGACATAGGTGGGCGGATACCGACTAAAGGTAGTTCGACACGAGGGGAACATATATGTATCGAACATCATGAAGTACCCGGTTACATCGCTGTTCTACGTAATTGCACGTACACATATTATAAGTCATACCTTTTGTGTTGTTGTTGTGGCGAAGGAACGACGAATGGTAGCGTGGCTGCATGGGCATGTATATTGGTAAAGTGGTGGATATCAAGGTAGAACTGAATGACAGATTATTAGCCAAATCCCGGGGTGCGTAGGCAGTAATCGGCTGGACACGTTCCTGGGAACAAGGAATGATTAGTAGAGAAAAGTAGGGATGTATTGTGTTGTGTTCTTACCGGTGGACGAAGTAAGAGAGCCCGGCGTGAGACCCTCAGGGGTGGGAGTTCCCCACGTTCGATACCTACCTGCACATCGATGCCGTTGTCGAATCCTCACCGGTCTCGAAGTTTTGTTGCAGGTTGGCGTTAGGGGCGACAAGGCAAAAGAAAAAAACAGGCAGAGCAACCTCGGTGATTGGCAATGATTGGGTAATCACACCACGGGGCATCGGCAGACGCATGCTTGTTCCAGTAGGCAGACGAGGAGTGCAGTATGTTTAGGATGTATGAGGACTAATTCCTCATTGTACGTCGTTAATTATCGTAAGAAAAATTTTTGCCGTGGCGAGTTATGCAGCCGCAAGGGCGGAAATAGAGAGTCGGTGAACTTGGCAGCATTTTTTTGAAGGGACATAGAGGTGTGTTAGACACTCACTTTCATTGAAATGAAGGCAACTTTGACACCTACTCAGTAAAGTGGTAAGGTAGTGACATTCCAACCCAATAGACACAACCAGTAGAGAAATGCATACATTCAATACTTTTGAACATTGTTTTCAAGGAATGCAACCTACCTGTTGTCGTCGGCGGCTTCACGGCTAAGCCGAGATAAAGATGCCTCTTCAGCGGCGGACAAATTCCCATTATCAAATCGATGTGAAGTTATGCGCTTTACAGACTATCAGTTATTCCGGACGGAATGTCGGTGTTTGTAAAGAATTTTACAATGTGTCGGATCGATACGACTTGTCGGCGATGACTAAATAATCGGTAAATGTGTTATCGATCCCATAAACATGCAGCAGTATCGATTATGCCGTCGGACTTAAATTATAATGTGCACAATATATGGGATATGTTCGACACGAGCACTGTCGTCCGGAATAACTGATAGTCTGTAAAGCGCATTATGCGCTTTACAGACTATCAGTTATTCCGGACGGTATGTCGGTGTTTGTCAAGAATCTTACAGTGTGTCGGATCGATACGACTGGTCGGCGATGACTAAATAATCGGTAAATGTGTTATCGATCCCATAAACAACAGTATCGATTATGCCTTCGGACTTAACTTATAATGTGCGCAATAAATGGGATATGTTCGACACGAGGACTGTCGTCCGGAATAACTGATAACTGATAGCGCATAAGCAGTATCGATTATGCCTTCGGACTTAGCTTATATTGTGCACAATATATGGGATATGTTCGACACGAGCACTGTCGTCCGGAATAACTGATAGTCTGTAAAGCGCATTATTCGAATAGTAATGTGATTAGTGGTACAACAAATCGTGCAATCAGATTTGCAGTTCATTCAAATTTTCTGAGATAAATTTGTGCTAAAATATGGTAGCAGCTTGAGATATAGAGATTTTTGGCGAAAGGTTCAAAACTTTGGCAAAATACACGACAATTAATAATACACTCTTCTGATTTAAACCGCTATTTTTATATTTTTTTTTGAATAATTGGCGATAAATTTTTGAGTCGAAATTAGCTGACATGTTCGGCGGCGCGACTCGGCGTTTCCATTCTCGGCTCGGCGGCTTCATTCGCTGGTCCTTACGGACATGACATTATCGCACGATTAGTCGACAGTCGTTATTATGATTGGGGGTGACAGAGTTGATATTGCTATGTTTCATTCACGGTAGAAGGAATCAACTCTGGCTCAGAATGTAATTAATGGCAGGATGTGGAAATGGGAAATACCCAAAGAAGAATTGAGGAAGAAAATGGGGTGCATTGGAATGTTGGCATTTGGCGGGGAAACCCGGAATATATAAACAAGGCCATTATGGAAACCATCATTAGCGAATCGAACACTGGAGACAAACGTCAGAAACACCTTAGTAGATTTTGGTGAAAAAAAGATAAAAAAATAGCGGTTTAAATCAGAAGAGTGTATTATTAATTGTCGTGTATTTTGCCAAAGTTTTGAACCTTTCGCCAAAAATCTCTATATCTCAAGCTGCTACCATATTTTAGCACAAATTTATCTCAGAAAATTTGAATGAACTGCAAATCTGATTGCACGATTTGTTGTACCACTAATCACATTACTATTCGAATAATGCGCTTTACAGACTATCAGTTATTCCGGACGACAGTGCTCGTGTCGAACATATCCCATATATTGTGCACATTATAATTTAAGTCCGACGGCATAATCGATACTGCTGCATGTTTATGGGATCGATAACACATTTACCGATTATTTAGTCATCGCCGACAAGTCGTATCGATCCGACACATTGTAAAATTCTTTACAAACACCGACATTCCGTCCGGAATAACTGATAGTCTGTAAAGCGCATAACTTCACATCGATTTGATAATGGGAATTTGTCCGCCGCTGAAGAGGCATCTTTATCTCGGCTTAGCCGTGAAGCCGCCGACGACAACAGGTAGGTTGCATTCCTTGAAAACAATGTTCAAAAGTATTGAATGTATGCATTTCTCTACTGGTTGTGTCTATTGGGTTGGAATGTCACTACCTTACCACTTTACTGAGTAGGTGTCAAAGTTGCCTTCATTTCAATGAAAGTGAGTGTCTAACACACCTCTATGTCCCTTCAAAAAAATGCTGCCAAGTTCACCGACTCTCTATTTCCGCCCTTGCGGCTGCATAACTCGCCACGGCAAAAATTTTTCTTACGATAATTAACGACGTACAATGAGGAATTAGTCCTCATACATCCTAAACATACTGCACTCCTCGTCTGCCTACTGGAACAAGCATGCGTCTGCCGATGCCCCGTGGTGTGATTACCCAATCATTGCCAATCACCGAGGTTGCTCTGCCTGTTTTTTTCTTTTGCCTTGTCGCCCCTAACGCCAACCTGCAACAGTTATCGTGATTCAACCTCCTTATTGAGCCATGATATCATCTCTAGTGTGAACTTAGTATTGAGAAAAGTGCTGAAAATTTGAAAATTGCTGAAAATTTGCTTGTAAACTATTGGCAACCCTGATTTTACCTCTTTGATACTATCCGGTACTGATACAGAGTACCAAATACAAACGGTCACTAATAGTAATTGTCTTTGCTGATTGGCATCATTGTTTTCTTCAGTCCCAAAGTAAAATCACTAAAATGAGTTAATTGATAATTGAAGTCAATTAAAAATCCAACGAATGCACAAATAGAATTACAAAAGAAATCTATGAATTCGTTTATTGAAAGCAGGATACTCCAACCCAATATTAGTCACTTTTGCGATTTGTATGAAGAGGTGGTACCTGACCAAAGAAAAGTAAACAAACGTTCTTCCGTAAGGGATCCGATTCTAGGTGCATATGAATCATTTCTACTTGGAATACTAGATTAATTAATATTTCTTGCAGGTCTTGATTGTTTATATGATAATGAATGGGTCGTCTACTTTGAGATTGCTGCGACAACAAAGGGAATTCGTTAATTGCTAGAATTCCATGAATGGAGGAAAAGATTTGCTACTAAATTTGGGGAACAAATTGAATATTTCACTGTCTACCATCTATGAGAAACAATCAAATGTATTTCAAATTATTCTTCAAATTTGGAATATGGCGCAATTTCATTTGTGAGTAAATATTGAAAAGCTTTTTGCTGTCAAAAGTTTATATTGTTTCGAATTACTTAACAATTGGCCACCCAATAATTATACATGATCCATATATTTCCAATTTGTAGCATCAGAATTATGCTGAATCAAGGAAATAATCTTTGAATCAGCATGAAAAGACTGCGCAAGCAATATGAAATTGTAAGCCACAGATAAAGATCGTACCTACCTGTTCACAGAACAAGTATACACAGCAGTAAGTTCGGCCGGGCCGAATCTTAAATACCCACCACCATGAATCAAATATATTAGTTTCCTTTGAAAACTCTTCGTCGTAGAGAGTTACTTGATAATATATAGAATTTCAGTAGGTTTAATGACAGATATTCTCCTATGCAAATCTGGATTCAAAAGAACTATTTTTTTCGAGTTTTAGAAGAATCATAAACATCTCGCGTAAGTGTGCAAGAAAATTATGAAAACAACGCCTTGATTTGAAATTTAAAATCTGTAGACAACCATTGTTCAAATGATTAGAAGAAGTAAAATATGGAAATTTTACTTTCAGTTTAAAACAATGTATATAAGCCGAAGGAGTTATATCACCCAAATACATGATATACGCCAAATTAAGCACACATAATTGTGGTTCTGAAAAACCTACAGAATCTTGACCCCAAATCGGTAGACGGGTGTGCAAGGGGGATATATCAAAATCTGTACCGATACACAGTATATTCGTAACACCTATTTATGGTCCTAAAAACCTCTAGATTTCAAATTTCAGGTAAATTGGATAAAAAATGCGATTTCTAGAAGCCCAAGAAGTAAACTCGGGAAACCGGTCTATATGTGGGCTATACCAAAACATGGACCGATGCACACCATTTTCTTAAAACCTATTTATGATCCTAAAAAAACTTTTAGATTTCAAATTTTATAAAAATTGAAGATTGGTCTATATGGGGGCTATACTAAATCATGGACCGACACATTCCATTTTCGGCACACCTATTTGTAGTCCTAAAATACCTTTAGGTTTCCAATTTCAGGCAAATTGAATAAAAACATAAAATCGGGAGATCGGTCTATATGGGGGCTATACCAAAACATGGACCGATACTCACCATTTTTGGCATACCTCTTTATGGTCCAGAAATACCTCTAGATTTTCAATTTCAGGCAAATTGATTAAAAAAATGGTTTCTATAGACCCAAGACGTAAAATCGGGAGATCGGTCTATATGGAGGCTATACCAAAACATGGACCGATACTCACCATTTTTGGCACATCTCTTTATGGTCCTAAAATACCTCTAGGTTTCCAATTTCAGGCAGATTGAATAAAAACTACGGATTCTATAAGCACAAGACCCCAAATTGGGAGGTCGGTTTATATGTCCCGATATAGCCCATCTTCGAACTTCATCTGCCTGCACACAAAAGACGAGTTTGTGCAAAATTTCATCACGATTGCTTCATTATGTTGTTGTAACAGTTTTAATGTTATTTCATCAAATTTATTCAATGCTGTGGTACTTCAGTTGGTGTCCAGATCTAGGAACTCTGCGACAAGGGTAGGGTGCGTCCAGAGAGATCTGGTGGTGAGTCGGGTAGGTTTAGCTGGGCAAGCAAAAAGGTGACGAGTGTCATGTAGTCCTGTCATTATTGAAGACTGCAGCGTGATTACAACAGACAGACAGACGGAAATGGTTATATCGTCTTAGAATTTCTCCCTGATCAAGAATATATATACTTTATATAGTCGGAAATCGATATTTCGATGTGTTACAAACGGAATGACAAACTTATTATACCCCCGTCACCATTCTATAAAAATATCACTAAAACTATTTCAATAAAAATTTTTAAATAAAGATATTGTTGAATCAATTACGCTTTCAATCAGACTAACATTAATCAATTAGTTTTTTAATTGACGTTGGTGTTTGTTATCTTTTCGTGATGATTGGAAATGTTTCAATTAATTTCGTGATTGATATCGAAACGAATATCTGTTTTTTTTATGTAGAGTAGTAGCAGAAATCAATTTTTATAGGATAAAACTATAATGACGACTTCATATCATATCAGTGCGTGCAGTACGATTAGTTTTCTGTTCCAATGTAAGGTGCCTCATTTTTCTAGCAGTGTCGGAACATGTGCCACACAGTGTTACGGGTAATTTGACACGCCTAAAACACACCAAAGTATACAACAATAAATTCATATCAGTTCAAATTTCTCTATTGACGAGATTTTTTTTTTAGAAAGAAGCTACTTCGTTATGCCTAATATTTGGAATATTTATTACACTTTGAATATAAATTGTGCAAGAACAACTCTTGTTGTCACATGCTTTGGACAAATGGGGAGAATATTTGCCTTGTGTTATTTTTTGTTTTTGTTTAAATTTAATATTGTATTCAATGTGTAAAAGACTACTCTAACTATTCTCTTGCAGATATTCGAACTCCCATAGCAAACATATTCCATCCCCTGAACCAGTTATTGATATGAACCGAGTGGACAGCGTTCCTCTTTGCTGTGTTAATGATGTCCAATTGCGGTTTTTGGTTCCAGATGATTTAACCGAGGTATGCTTAATACATACATTTATGTACATGCATAATTCCATTATAAAGAGGAAAGAATTTTTGTAGAAATCAGCATGAAATTAGATACCGTTGTTGATAAGAAAGAATAATAACACTGTGTGTGCATAATGCTTCAAACAAAGTTATTTATAATAATAATGATTAGCATGGGGCTATCGTTCCAGTAAATGAATGAAATAAAATTTGCAAAGTCTAGAATTAAAAAAGTTACGAACAGTTAGTTGTTTAAGAACATTTTATATAGTAATATTGAATATTGATATTTTATATAGTAATATTGAACCAAATAGCAGACCCCCTCAAAAATTTACAGATCTCTACTGTTTAAGACCGCAGGCACAATTTGGTTTTAAAAATACTTCGTTTTTTGAGATAGGTTATATATAAAAATTATTTATGAGACACTCTTATTCTGAGTGGTTTTTACTTGGTTCAGAGTAAAATAAAAACTGCAAACTTGAGTTATAAATTCGGCTCAGTTAACAATTATCAAAAAGACTTCGTTCAATCATATTTGCAATAAAGAATTCATGAGTAGTTATTCACATCGAATTATTCTATGCCTATCGTAAACTCCCACGATGATGGGATATACTGAAATTAATGTTTTTAAGGATGTCATCACAGTTGGTTATGGTTTTATATTTTGACTAAAACACTTTAAGACTGTGTTGTACATAAAGACCCATATCGTTGGTATAGAAATTGAAAAGAAAGGTGTGCACACCGTTTACCACCAGCTGTTAGTGAACCCTAACCACTGCACCAACATTCGCACCCTCTATTATTGAAGAAATACTCGAAACGAAAAACGTCAAAAAATAAATCAAATTAAAATCCATTTAAATTAATTAATTTTTTTAATGAAATAATTTAGATATTCCTATAACTTTATCCTCCGTGGTAGCCTTTTTGGGGACACCTTGATGTATCTTTTCACTTCATTCTTTCCTCGCATATAATCATATTAGTCATATAATCATATTAGTCTGCGAAATTAAATTGCATGTGGCAAAAAGTCAAAAATCGTATTTACAACGAATCAATTTTAGTGGAAAAAAGCTGTAATTTTGGTATCTTCAAATTCTTTGATATATTTGAAAATTAGCTCATCAACTTTAGATGTCGGTTTTTAACAAAAACATATAACTTCATATAAAGAGGAACCAGTATGTGAAGAGGATGAGTAATTTGACCATACCTGTTTCTTATGGCACACGAAAGAGTTTCGTATGTACTGTAGAGGTGTGCACGTGAGTAATAGTTACACACACTCACGACGGAAAAACCTTACTCAAGCAAGATATTGTTTGGTAGGAATCACGCTCACGCACAATCACAAAAAAACTTGTACTCGAAAATGAGCATTATTAAAATCGAGAGCGTTATTACGTTATTATAACATCCCAGGTTCACTCAAATTTTAAATAAGTTTAACTCTTAAGCGTTTTATGTTGGTGAGCAGGATTATTTTCGTGAGCGTAATTCTTTACTCACACACACTCACGAAGATATTATTTTTTCGTGACTCACGCACGAAATTTTGGTTTATTAATCACGCTCAAGCACACTCACGCCGTTGCCATGAGCGACACGACAAGTTCGTGTCACATGTACACCTCTAATTTACAGACATTAATTCAATCAAAGATATAAATCATTCATTGAAAGGAAAACAAAAATCTTTTGCTAAAAAATAAAACACCTTCATTTTCTATGTCCACATTTATGTTAATCACAAACTTTCTATAATTGCCTTTAAAAAACGTTTTTATATCTCTAATAAGTCGATAGGTCAACATTTCGCGACAACATTTAAAAAAAGTAAAACGTTCATAAAGTTAACCTACTACCGGTCCTTAATTTAAGTAGCGTTTAATATGTTAGGATTATATATTTTATTATTATAAATACATATATTTTTTATTTGTATTGAATTTTACAATTTATAAATTCAATGATTTAGGTGAGAACATTATGCCAGGATTGGTTTCCCATCGATTATCCATTGTCGTGGTATGAGGATATAACATCAAGTTCAAGATTTTTCTCACTAGCGGCTGTATATAATTTAGCTATAATAGGTTTAATTGTGGCCGAAATTAAACCCTATAGAAACCTAAACAAAGAGGTAAGAAATAGCATAGTTGTATTTTCTATATTCAATAAAATATTTTATTTCACATAGGACAAGGGTATTTTACCCGATAGTATGGGTAAAACTGCCGATGTTGGCTATATTCTATCGTTGGGTGTACATCGAAAACATCGTCGAAATGGTATTGGGTCATTGCTTCTTGATGCTCTTATTAACCATTTAACAACGGCGGAACGGCAGTCCGTAAAAGCAATATTTCTACATGTATTAACAACAAACCAACCTGCCATATTGTTCTATGAAAAACGAAGGTATGATTTAATTATTTGACATACCTACGTGGGTGTTCTGATAATTTAAATAAACGTATCAAAGATATTTTTTAATTTCTCTCTAAAAATAATCAAGCTTGAGGTGAGGTTTTTTCTTTATTCGATATTCAATCGACAGGACTCTATATTTTATTAAAAACAAATATATAATTTCTACGATCGATTTAGTGTAACAAAGAATACTTAGGAAATATATGGAGAAACTAAAAAAATATGTAAGCGGCGCTGTCCGCTCATTTAAACTGCTGTTTTTTAGGAACATTAATAATTCATATTGTGTATTTCTTTATATATTAACATTCCACATTTTTTAATGCTTCTAAAGTGTATTACCGATTTGTTACTTTTATGCGGAATTGGATTTCATAATGGAGAAGATTTATTTATTTATTGTTTTTGTTCAAAATATACCAATCAAGAAATTAATTTATCCAATTAATTTTTAATTGAAATGTCTTCAATCACTGAAATATTAGTGTCAAATTAATTGAAAGTCAATTAAAACATTAGGTTAGGTTAGGTGGCAGCCCGATGTATCAGGCTCACTTAGACTATAAAAAATTATTTGATACTATTAATTTTTCAAATACTAAATTTGTTGAATCAATGAAATTTTTAATTGAATATTTTTTAAAACTCAAGACTTTAATTGAAAACATTTTCGTGAAAATGTGTTCTGTGTAGTCAACACACGTAGATGATTTCCGAAGGAAATCGAAATATCAAATAAAGAAAATGGACAAAAATCAAACCAGGACCTCGAGCTTTATTATTTTTAAAAAGCAAATAGTAGTTATAAAACAATAACGTCGAACAGCAAACTTAAACAACAAATATATTTTTAGACACTAAATACGAGTCGATTTGCCCGAAATTTTGACATTAACCATCAGGCTATGAAGCTATGAACTTACAGGACTACCCACGTACATATGTATTTTGTTCTACTCTATAATCCTTTTATTATTTTTTTTTTCAGATTTAGTCTGCACTCTTTCCTGCCTTATTACTATCATATAAGAGGCAAAGGCCAACGTGATGGTTTTACTTACGTTACCTACATAAACGGTGGTCATCAGCCTTGGACTTTATTATATCCTTTTCAAAGAAAACATTTTATAATTCCACTAAATCTCAATTTTATTGCAGAGTTTTTACATATAAAATCTAAAAAGATGAAAATTCATTTTCGAACAGGTTAATTCAAAAGTCTCCGGCCTACTTTTTCTTTTCCTTCAATCTGTCCTTATTGGTTACAACCTCTTTTTGTTGTTGACGGTCTTCGTTACTCATTTCACCCATATGCACTTAGCATAACAATTCTTGAGGTTTGATTTTCCAATCCTAGGTTTGCTCCAATTTAATTTTTCATTTCGTCGATTTGAAATTTAGTGTTATTTTTGAACCATAACAATGTATGGTAAATAACGATTAATTTATTATGCTTCTTGATGATATAACTGCATTTCATCCTATTTACTTAACATTTGATGTCTAGTGTTGTTTAATTCATAGAAGCAGCAATTTTTTGACATTTTGTTTGCTTAATTTTATCCAAAGAGGTAAATATGTTTTGTTCTGATACTGCCCAATCTCCCGAATGGAGTTGCTGAAGGCATAGAAGGTGTGTCCATAAAGGATACACTGAATAAGACTAATATTGGTGTTTATTTTGGTATAGCCTAAACCGATCTCATGATTTCACTTCCCGTGCGCATTCGAGTATAGGCTTATAATGGGGAACTTGATCCTATATAAATCTACAGAAAGTCGAAAGCTTTCATCTGATCGCTTGAACAAGAAATTAAAAAAAAAAGTGTAAATCTAGAATCTGATGAGTCTCCACATGTAACCGATTTCCACCAGTTTATACCTGTAGCAAAAATCATCATATAATCATCAATAAGACTAATATTGGTGTTTATTTTGGTATAGCCTAAACCGATCTCATGATTTAACTTCCCGTGCGCATTCGAGTATAGGCTTATAATGGGGAACTTGATCCTATATAAATCTACAGAAATTCGAAAGCTTTCATCTGATCGCTTGAACAAGAAATTAAAAAAAAAAACAGTGTAAATCTAGAATCTGATGAGTCTCCACATGTAACCGATTTCCACCAGTTTATACCTGTAGCAAAAATCATCAGTTAAAACGTTTCAACGAGATTTATTCAAAGCAAATTATTATATGGGATCCATATTGGTGGGTATAAAGATTCAGGCCCGCCGAACTTACGGCCGTATATATTTGTTTTTATGTACCCCCATTCCACTTTAATATGTCTTTCAATAGGTATGTAAAAATGTTGCGACCCATCATTAAATTACACAATACAACACAAGAATTTCAAACAAAAGATCACTTATCCCTAGATTGGTTGCCGTTCGTTCGTTACGAGCCTCTATAGTTTTTTCTCCAAATTCGATTTTAAGCACTTTTTACCAATTTCCTTCTATTATTTTGGAGTCAAAAAGTTGAATATTGCGTCATTGTGTTATAAGATTTCCATTTTTAGTTTTTGGAATCTTTTTATTTGTTACATATAAGAAATAAAAAAGGAATAATTTATTTATTAAGCTCCTAAGTGTATTCATTTGTGTTATATAAAAAAGCGTGGAAAAAACCCATAGTATGTGTGAATGTTTCGTACACGATTTTTAGAGAAACATAGACCCTTGGTGGGAGGCACATGACTTCCTGTGTGTGTGTGTGTTTTTTTTTAATTCCTGTAGGCACTATTTTGTATATTGTTTCCTTAACTCCATAGCACAGATCATATAAAGGATTACGCATCAAAATTACGACACACCGGAGAAGTATTCAAATGGGTATCAGCACGCGTGAGGCAAGTTGTTCGATGGATATGCCATAAAACTGTATCACGCTTCAACTTCGCCCACTGAAACCAAACACGCATTCAAATAAGTTCAACCAATGCAGAGATTAGTGTAAATGTACTATTATTCGAAGATTGACGATTGAGTATATCATACTTGTATATTATAGCTTATAACTAATTTATTGACTTGTCATCAAACAGCATACATGTGTATTTATTGTTGGAACTGCTTAGTTTATATGATTCAATCTCTCACATACTTGATTGAATTTTTCTCAATCAATTAAGCAAATACATACATACCCAACGGAAATTGGCGAAAATTACCACTGGCGAATCTATCACAGGACTGGTACCGATGCTCCAGCTTAATTTAATTTTTAAATATAATTGTTCTTTGGAATGAGCCCAAGTCATGAACTAAAGTGTAAATTTACCCCGTCAATGATAAAAACACATATTAACGTGACTGGTCCCTTCCATACGTTTTGACCAGAACAAGGACTAATCCCACACCGGTTTGACCGAAATGGTCCATTTCCCGTGGGGATAATTATTACATTTTGTTTTTTTTTACAAAAGTTTTTGCTAAATTATCGTTTCTTATGGCTTCTACATCCAGTGATATTAATTTCGATACCATTTTATAGTATTTTCCACTCATGTTTTCAATAATTGCCATATACTGTATAAAATTGTTGTTGGTATTTTTTTTGATATATATACGCCAACGGAGTTTTGATTTTGAATACATCAACGACGTTATTAGTAATGACCTATGTATGTAATGCTCTTAAAAGATGAAAAACGCATAACAAATCTAGTTACCAAATAAAACAATGGAATATAGACACTTATATTGTAAGTTTAAGCAATTATATTTATATCACATTACATTTGACAACTCAAGTCCTTTAATGTATGTAATTTAATTTAAAAAGTTCATTGTTATCACGTTTTTGTACCGCATACATTCACACCTTTTTTATACATATAATATTGTTGTAATCTTCCAATGCCCTATTTTATAAAGTATTATAATTTCATTTAGCTAATTAAAACTTAGATGATGACCGAAAAAGTTTTATTTAAAATAAACAAAAAATTCAAACTAATATATTTTTTTAATAAAATGTAGAGCTTACAATTAATAGGTTCAAAAAGCAAACATATGCAAATTTGTACATACATAGACATTAAAAATAATGTATAGTTAATTTTGGCCAAATTGGGTGGACATTTTCGGTAATAAGAATTCGAACAATTTAAACAGTAATTTGAATTTAACTGACAATGTAATGTACTTTTTCATCCAGAAGTTTTCGAATGGGGAATACACCAAGTTGTGTTACCATATTTAACTCTCTATTTTTTCATGTTTCATTTTCTTGCTTTTGTATCATAAAGGTGGGTATTAAGTTCGAGTTTAAGCCCTGCCAGCATTTCAAAGTTCAATTTCATCCTCATCGCTACCACAGACTCGTAAATGTCACCACAACCATCGCGAACTGTGATGGGGGAAGCATATCAAAAAGTACAAAATGTACATGAAAGTATTTTGCCATCACTACTGTTTTATTTTTTGTGAAACGCCAAGCGCAACCACCTTGTTATATTTTATTTAAATAAAAACGATAATAAATTTCTGAAAACATAGATATTACTCTTAAAATTGTGAAAGGTATATGGTGAACAATTTTCGACTTTCCAAATAGAATAAAGTGATCGTTTTTCAAATATTTTCCAGGCACGCTGTCTCCATCGAAAATAAACAAACTGGCTGATAGACGCTGCAATATGTAACTTGCTACTTAAAACTCAACATCATTATTTTATTAATGCAAAAAATTATGTTAAATGTGATGAGATAAACCGAAAAACTGGCTGATAGACGCTGCAATATGTAACTTGCTACTTAAAACTCAACATCATTCTTTTATTAATGCAAAAAATTATGTTAAATGTGATGAGATAAACCGAAAAATGTTATATTTATAAGAAATTATAAATGTTTAATCAAATCAATAAACATCTACACAATCGTGTTTTACTTGACCACAATGATTCTTCTACAATTACCTTAAAATGCACTATTTCTGATAGTTTGCAGGGGTTCTTATTGGCGTCCTTCGAAATTGATCTAAATAGGCACCTAATAATTGCACTGATGAGAAACTTTTTCGTAGTAACTTGGCGTGGTACAACTTCTCAATAGTGACGGCGCTTTTCCGACGAGTTTTTGATGTCGTATATGATTGTTTTCGACGTAGTGGGGATTCTCAGAGGCGCCCCCAAATTCAAAAAATGTTGGCAGGGAGGTAAGTACTATATTCGCTTTTCGCGTTATTAAAAGGGTTCAATATAAAGCACATAATTTAACTCCATTGATGTGCAGTTTCTTGTTCCTCTAGATTTTGGCAAGACTTTACAGGAATATGTCTGTTTTCATTTATAATTTTGACTATTTCAGGAAAAGTAATCGCGAAAATAAAGTGATTTTCAACTCGAAAACCGAACATAGTACCTTTAGCCGCTAAAATCTTCATTTTTTCACTAAAGTGAAAACTAAATCAGTAAAAAAAGGCATACAATTATTCATATTTGTTGCAGATTTCATTATAACTTGATGGGGAATAGCCCAAAGTAAATTTTCACAAAGTTTGTATTCCTTAAAATGGATTATTAAAGAAAAGTAATCGTGAAAAATTACAATTTTAGCGGCTAAACTCGAACTTAATACCCACTTTTATATGAAATTCTTTACTTCTACATGTTTAAAAAGGGGCTTAAAGAAGTACAGAGAGTCTTAAAAATAAAAAAAAATCTATTACAAGAGCTACTTTACAATTTACTTTGTTTCCTTTTTTTACTATTGTGAAATTATTTCGTAAGGACTGGGGTCGAATTCTTGGTCCCTCATTTGCGTACATCACTGATTTGGAAAATATATACCATCCCTGCCAGCATTTCAATGTTCCATTTCATCCTCATCGCTACCACAGACTCGTAAGTGACACTGCAACAATCGCCAACTGTGATGGGGGAAGCGTATGAAAAAGTATGAAATGTACATGAAAGTATTTTGCCATCACTATTGTTACAAGAGCCATTTTATATTTTTTGAAACACCAAGCGCAACTAGCTTCTTATAATTTATTTAAATAAAATCGATAATGAAGTGCTGAAAGCATAGTTATTTCGCTTAAAATTGTAAAAGGTATATTGGTGAACAATTTTTGACTTTCCAAATAGAATAAAGTGATTGTTTTTCAGATATTTTACAGACACGCTGCCTCCATCGAGAATAAAAACCCTGGACAAGGGTTTTATCGTACGGATAAACTTATAGTCTGAACGGCTAATAATACAATAAAAGAATTGAAATCAGCTGACTTTGGCTTCTACCTTATACATGCACCCTACGTTTAAACGAGTACTCGGTAAACTTTACATCTCCCAACGAGAGAACTAGCAGCCCGATATTGGCTTAATTAACATTCTACTAACCACCGAACTAACGTGGTACCGCAATATTTATTGAGTGCACACGGTTATATGTGACGTTTCATATTTGAGTTCGTTACAAACTCCCGTCATAACAAACATAATACACCAAATTACCTCTTAACCCCAGTGCTTTTTAAGAAGAGAAGATATGAAAATTAAATAAAAAAAATAATATGTCAAGTGATAAGTGTCAACAAAATTGAAAAAGATTATAAATATATTTATCTAACATAAAAAAATAACAATTGTTTATAAGAAAAAATGTGGAAGGCTCTACAAATGTTAATTTTTCTAATGGTGCTTTGCGCACACCATCATTATGTACTGGGGGATGGCGTGTGGGGTAAGTTGATTGCATTTTCTATATATTTTGCCTAAATGCCAGATATCGCGATATCTTATATTTTCCCCTTATTATACAATCGTGCAAGACAAGTGAAAATGGTTATTGAATGATAACAATAGGCTGATATGAGTTCCAGTGTAGTGGAGAAAAGATTTAAACTAACCAAATGTTTCCAGGTGCTTAGTGGAAGTATTGGATATTTGCGTTCACTATACGCATAAACTAATACACATATGTATGTACATTTTGTATGTACGTCTTCTGTGCACACATCTATTCCATCACATAATACCCTTTGGACATTAGAATTTTAATTTCCAATTTGCCAATGAGCTTTATTGAAAACTAAAATATTTTTATTAGATTGGCAAGTGTTACTAGAATACCCAAAAAAGAACAAATGTAGGGATATTGTTGTTATGTAATAGAGAAATGTCAATCAAACGTGTATCAGTCACAATAGCTAGCACTCGTATTTTCGATTTTAGCAAAACAAACATTAATAACGATAAAGTTCACATTCAAAGTAAACACGTACGTTTTTGCCAATGCTAGCAATCTTTTCATTCATTCCCATTAGTGGAGCGCACAGATTCCTCGAAAAACGGCTAACTTACATTTCTATGCAGACAGATTAATACTGGATGGAAATGTAGTGGCGCCTACTAAGAGACTTTGAAGTAAGTTGGCCCATTAGTAGGCCAATGTCATCCTAAGCTAGATGTTTTTCAAGGAACGGGACATTTATCTTAATCCTAGTTATTAATTCTTACTCCATGCTAAGATCATCACTAATTGACCTAACTATCATTACAGAAGAGTATTCAGAGTATTGAAGTGAATAAGCTGTAACCTAGATGTGTACGAGGGAAGAACGAAATCACTGTTCTAATGGAAATGAGTTAAATAAAAAAAAAAATGTCCCAAAAATGTTGCACAAATTTTCTATAAACGTAAATCTCATGATGGGGATACGTTAGGTTAAGTATAGTGGCAGCCCAGTATTTCAAGCTCACTTAGACTATTCAGTCTATCGGGATACCATAGTGGGGAACATCTCCCGATTCTATGTTTAGCTCATAGAGGGACCTAATTTTTATAGCCGAGTCTGAACGGCATTCCACATAGCGGTGAAACCGTTTAGAGATGCTTTGAAACACTCAGAAATGTAATCAGCATTACTAAGAGGGGATTTGTCACAGCTGGTGTGATCCGAATTCATTGTATTGGGTATGAATTAAAATGTTTTGTGATATTTTGCCAAATTAATAAATTTTATAATAATTTTTTATGATAATAAATTTGTAAGATTTTTTATGCAATCTTACGCTTGTCCGAAACGTTTGACCTCAAATATTTTAAAATATTCGCAATTTTTGTAGAATTAATTTAGAATTTTTTCAAAATAAATGATTAAATAATTTGTGCCATTTTATTAAGTCTTATTTGAAAAAAAAGAAGTTAAAATTACCCATCAAAAATATGGAAAAAGTGAGTTATAAAAAATTGAATTAAAATAGTTTCCTGTGCTGTTAAAATAAAAAACTTCAACATATTTTTGGAAGTGCTTTTTAAGTTGTGCTTTTAGAACAACTTCCAAATTTTCTTACTGGGTTATTCATCATTCATTAAAACGTATATAATTTACTGGATTTTCTAATTATCAATGCCATTTGTCTTAGTCGTGCATCATTCAGAGTTCAGCTCCTCATAATATACTAAATGTATCGGCAGGATTATTTTTTATTCGCATGTAAGATTTGATGTAATGATTCTGTATGAATGTGAGATGGAAGTTCTTTCGCAAAAGGTGAAAGAAAGAGAATATCCAATGATTGGAGTTTTCACAATTTGTCGTCTGTCAATTCCAGCCAGTGATTATTGGAAACGTCAGAAATTCCTGAAACATTGGATATAAATCAAGACGTTCCCAGATGGGTCTTTCGTTGCATTAACATCCGCCAAAATACATAATTGCTCATTCATATCTAAGCAGTCATTTATGGTAGAGAACTTTATAACCCAAACACTTTCTTACAAGTTACGGAAAAAATGTCCGGAAAATAAAGATCAGTAGTAGATTTTGTGAGAATAATGATATTTCCATTAAACCTATTATATTCTTTTAGAATTTCTCAATGTTGTTGTTTTAATAGTGTGTGGTGTTATCATCCACTTTTGTGTTGCGCTTTTGGTACATCAGCTGGTATTCAGTTCGCCGAACGCGACTAAGATGGGATGACTGGGCAAGCGAAAAGATAACGCGTGTCATGTGAACTTTGATTACAGATGGGACACACGTCATGTATGCTAATAAGTAGGAATTGTGCCGGTTGCACTTGGCCAACCGGCCAACTACCTTGGTTTACTTGAGGTTTCTTTACTCCGGTGCTCTTTACTATGGTGCTAGTCGAACCCCGGGAAATGGATTAACCTTGTAGATTCTCAACACTTCAGCAATAGTTCCCCATGAATCCTGTTCAGATTTATTTATCTTTACTGAGGCATTCTCTATTTTTATGAACATCTCAATATACCAAAATTTATAGAACAAAGTCTGCTGCAGTCAATGTCTGCTGTTATATTTTTGTAAGTCATGGTGTTATAATAGTATATATAGTATATATATAAAGTATATATATAAAGTAGTATATATATATAAAATATATTTTTTGTTGTTTATATTTTTTTTTGCCTTTTTGCAAGCTAAAAAACTACTATTATAACAACAAGACTTACAAAGTATAACAGCAGACACTGACTGCTGTTATATAAAAAAATTCTATTGTAGCAAACTGTGTCTGCTCATTTTCCAGAAATTTTCTCTTTTAGCAAATGTTTCTGCTGTGTCAACTAGAAATTTCTTTGATCATATGCACAGTGCAATCATATTTCAAAGTAGATTGAATAACAAATTATTATGCGATACATCAACAATGAAAAATGTATAATTAATATGGGATCAAAAAAATTTGAGGAAAGTAAAAATGGCAATAGATATAAATCCAGTCACAAACTTCTCAAAAGTAATAAATACAACACCAGGCATTTAGATATTAAAATAGTTTTGGTCGAAAAGCATTGCTACATTGAGAGAAAACGTGTAAAAAATGGGGCTGTACATTCCAGCACCGAGCTATTCTGACAACAAAAGACCTCATACAAACAGGATTCCTTGCAAGAGGAATAAATAATTGGAATTAAAGCCGATGTGGATCACAGTTTTATGCACACTTAATAAAGATATTTTACGAACTCAAAAACTTCGCAACAATCGACAAAGATTGTGTTTTGTCAGACTTTGTTTTGTCCAATCCATTGGAATCTATCTATATCATAAAATCAGGTATTACACATTGAAAAATCTAATAAAATGCAACGTCAAATATTTAAAAAATGTTACACAAAAATTTTCGATGAAACGCGTTATAAACACAACGTTCCTAATATACAGGTGTATACCAATATAAATGTAGATATTCATAGTATCTACATAGTATATATATACACATACCAGTCGGTATTTCTTCAGCTTTATCTCAAAATTTGAAAGTCACATTGAAAGAGAGCCAACAAGTGTGTACTGATTTATTTATTTTATGGTGGGTTCGTTCTATCGTTATATAGATTATATAGCCAATAAATAAATCGGTGTATGGGATGAGTTCGCAGTTGGATTTAATTTTTGTTATTGTAATGATTGTCCAAGCCAAAATCATCTAATCTATTTACTATAAAACATGTAAATAAATTATATTTTTTTTTTCGAAGACATAGACTTAGAGCATTTAATATACTTTAAAATCATTATTATTCATAATTATAATGAAGGAGAAAAAAATCAAATGTGTTTTTCTTTTAAGTCTTTAAATTTACTAGAAACTTCTTCGTTTTTTGACTTTCTCAATTTCATACAAAACAAAATGTTGTTTTCTTCTCGACCCTTTAGGGTATTTAATATCAAAACATGATGTGTCGAACATCAAGGCAGCATATTCTCTAATGCCTCATCGCTCATTTGCAAGTAATCAGGTTAATAGGAACTCGTCTATTTTGTTTCTCGAATGTAAATATACGAAACGGAATAAAAGAAATCAAAGAAGAAGACAAAAAAAAAAACATATACTCCTCAATATATCAATACTGACATTGGGCTCTTTCATGATACGTGACCATGCAGACATCGATAATGGCGCTCGGCAGTATTTTGCGCACACATAAACGATTTCTGCACATTTGATTCTACATTCCACTACGAATCAAAGCCGTGTTACATATAAATAATGTGCAAACTTGCAATCCAGTAAATATCAAAAACTGCAACCATATGAGATTATAAAAGACTGTAGTTCATAGATTTCCACGATGTCTAAGAAATTTTAAATTGCTTTATTTGCCTGTTATTACTTATGTGGCAGTTTTGCGCATTTTTTTTTTTTTCAAATCGAGATTTGAAACTTTCAGTTATTTTGTTTATTTATATGCTTTTTTATGTCATATTGCCATAAGCGTAGGAAGGCCTCTGGGGAGGGGGCTTAGACCCCCCAGAAAAAATTTAGCCCCCCCAGAATTTGAAAACCTATTTACGATTTTACATTTTTATAAAAAATAAACAAGTATATACAACCGCACAAAGCTCCGCTAAAGACTTTCATGCACAATCGTATTACTTGGGTTGTGGTAGCAGTTGCCGATGGCAATGTTTTAAGTCTGATATTTATGAAATAGAGCTGTGATTGAACTTATGGTTTAGTTGAATAACTAACAGCCTGTTTCTGTATGTCGAACGAGTTCAATCGATCGACTGCAATGCATAGAAACAGCTGTTTTTTGGTTATAAATTCAGCTGTTTGTTTCCATTTTAGTCGATCCACAGAGCTCATTCGACATACATAAACAGGATGTAAAGCTCCTTTATTAGGTTTAGTCATCTTAATTAAAAAATAGTAATTGGTATTAAAACTATTCTTTCATAAATTAATATCTTTAAAATGCTGCAAAAAAGAAGTGAAAATGTTATTTTTGGGTCCGGAAGTGGTGAATTGGCGGAGAAGCAATGAATGTAATAGGAACTCGTCATAGAACGAATGTCCACCGTTTCAACAGCCGTTGCAATAAATTTGCATCCCTTCTTACGGTGTGATCCATATCGTTGTGTGATATTTTCCCAAATAAATAATTTTTATTTATTCGGTTTTTATTTGATTTTTGGTCGAACTTTTGTTAGAATTATATAAATATTTATAAAGACCTCGAGCTTCAAGAAACATTAATTTTTATATTTTTTATGGTTTTTGATGCATTCTAACGCTTGTTTGAATATTTTCAAAAATTATCGATTTTTCTATAATGGATTTAGCATTTTTGTGGCAAAATTTGAATAATTTTTACCATTTTATATATTCTTACTCTTTTTTAAACTATTTGAAAAAAGAAAACAAAAATTACGCATTAAAATATGAAAAAGCTGAAGTAAAAAACTTCCTGTGTAGTTAATACAATTAACTTCTTTGTGAGGACATTTTTGGAAGTGCTTTTAAAGTTGTGCCTTTAAAACAAATCCCACTTTTTTTGCTGGAAAAAGTGTGGAACTACTTTTAGTTGCTTTATTATATATTATTTTGATGTCTATTTTTGTATTCTTTTTTATGAAATAAAACAATAATTGAACCTATAAGTTCAGTCTATAAATTTTTAGCTAGGGGGGGCTATAGCCCCCCCTAGGAAAATTGTCTAGCTACGCTAATGCATATTGCAAAAACAAGGACTATGCTTGGTATATATGGACAACAGTTGTGTCTTTTTAACTTTACTAGTGCCTAGATTATAGATTACATAGATATTCTGTTTCTCTCAGCGAAAAAATGTAACAGTTCCAAAAATGTCTTCGAGCGTTTCGTTTTAATTTTACATAAAAAAGTCATTAATTTTCCAGCACTTGTTGATTTTCTTATTTTCGCGAGTTCGACCAATTTTTCCCTCAAATATGGACGTTTACATTTTTAGGTGATTTATAAATCGTCTAGTGCCTCATAAATGTTCTAATTTTGGGTAAAATTCTGCATCTTGCGATACCCATCCGTCCATCTGTTGAAATCACGATATCTTGCGAACGAAACAAGCTATCGACTTAACACTTGGCCCAAGTAACTATTATTGAAGTAGGGCGGATAATATTGTAAATCGGACCACGTTATAAATCTTGATTTTCGGAGCCTCTTGGAGAGCAAATTTTATCCGATCTGGTTTAAATTTGGTACGTGACAACCTCTAACAACCATGAAAATCTTAGTTCATATCCTTTTATAATTATTATAGTCCCCATATAAACCGAAGGGACAAATTTCATCCACCCGGTGATTGAATCAGATTTTTTTGTGTAATAAGATTCGGCCAGGCCGAACTTTTGTTTATTCCTGATGAATCATTTATGTAATAGATTTCTGATTAAATCCCGATAGATTTCAATAGATTATGCAATGGGGAAATATAAGCTCTCTCATAGTGGATTTCAACAAAATCATGTACAATATTCCCCAGAGGCGAAAAAAAACTATTTATAATGCATGATTTGTTCCATCCGAACTTCAAATTTAATTTTACATTGGGAGTTATTACGAATTTAGTGCTAACAGCTCGATAAATTATACTTGATGTTGTGATGTAAATTATACTTGATAAAATGCGAATTAGGATGATATTTAGGTTGAAATTATGATAAAATTCGCTGAATATTGTTTAAGCATTGCCACTATTACCTGCTAATATAACATTGTTGGCTAACTTTGTCATAATTTTTTAATAAAAAAAGGTCGACGTGACGATTTGAGAATAATTTCATCAAAATATTTTAGTCACCTGTTTCAGAGATGCCACTTTGTTATTACATCATTCCTCCAATAACGTTTGTTCTGGACGTGCTGGTGTCAGTACAGAGCTCCTTAGACAACTGGGCATCCGAAGCCGTTGGACACGACGTATTAAATCGGTTTGTTAAGTAAAATACACAAAGTTTATACAGAAATGAACTGAATATAGAATAATCTTCTTCATGAAAAAAATCAAAGCTTCGCTCTTCATCGTTTTGTTATCGTTTCTGTTATGACTTTCAGCAAACCAAATTAGTATGCTATTCTCATTCCATTTTAAAAGGCCTCCTAAAACGTGATGAAAAATACGAAATGCATTCATATTGGATTAAAATGTAAGGAAGGCCTATGACTCCTGGATTATTAAAAAAATAGGACCCAACATGATAATATTAGTAAAAATGCAGGCATGATTTTGAGAGAATAAACCAAATACGCCGCTCAGGCCGTGTATAAGTAAAAAAATGTTCTAATGTTTATTTTTTATACCCACCACCATAGAATGGTGATGGGGATATAAATAATAAGTTTGTAATTCCGTGTGTAACACATCGAAATATAGATTGCCGACCATATAACGTATATATATTCTTGATCAGGGAGAAATTCTAAGACGATATAAGCATGTCCGTCTGTCTGTCTGTTGTAATCACGCTACAGCCTTCAATAATGGCGCCATCGTCCTGAAATTTGGCACAGATTCGTTTTTTGTTTGCAGACAGGCCAAGTTCGAAGATGGGCTATATCGGTCCAATTTTTGATATAGTCCCCATATACACCGACCTCCCGATATGGGGTCTTGAGCTTTTAAAGACCGTAGTTTTTATCAAATTTGCCTGAAATTGGAAATCTAGAGGTGTTTTTGGACTATCAAAGAGTGTGCCGAAAATAGTGTCTATCGGTCTGTATTTTTGAAACTGTATTTTGTATCCGGCAATTCTGTTTATTGACGAACCCACTGAGGTGAAAATGTGCCTCATCACTGAAGATGATTTTCTTCGAAAATTGATCATCCACTGTTGCCATTTCTTGGAACCATTTTACACGTTGTTGGATTGTGTATCTCTCCATGGTTCAAATTGAGTAAGTCTGAAATAGAGAAATGTCAAATAAAATTCGGAAAAAAACTTGGCGTTTAGGTGTGGTTCACATTCAACATCGGTCCTTACAATTTAACCACCCTTTATATCAGAGTCGTAGAAGAGCACGCCGATGTTGCTTCTTTACTTTGTACTCTGTTCTAAATGTAAACAAACTTCTTCAATAACGTTTTTCACAAATACACAAAAAATGACCACACAAATTTTTTTTGAACCTACAAGAATTTGTTAGAAAAATTTTTAAATTCAACAAAATTTTTGTTGATGTAACAAAATTGGTTGCTAATGTGACAAAATATTAAACATTTTCTAACAATTTCATAACAACAATTTATTGTTGGTTCAAAAATATATAAAATATTTTGTGTGACTTACAAAGTATTGTAAAAAAATTAGCTTGAGTTGAAAGTGGGTTATTTTATGTTTATGGTATGAACCTTTTTGTTTTGTTTAAATGAATTATATTTCAATAAATTAGAATTAAATGTTTTTCTTTTATTTTCCAATTGATAATTGTTGATTTTTCTTTTATTTGAAAAAGTGTGCTCTATTTTCTTCATATGTGCTCTTTTTAAAGAGTGATTTGTTAAGAGCTTGATAACTTTTTTTAAAAAAAAACGCATAAAATTTGCAAAATCTCATCGGTTCTTTATTTGAAACGTTAGATTGGTCCATGACATTTACTTTTTGAAGATAATTTCATTTAAATGTTGACCGCGGCTGCGTCTTAGGTGGTCCATTCGGAAAGTCCAATTTTGGGCAACTTTTTCGAGCATTTCGGCCGGAATAGCCCGAATTTCTTCGGAAATGTTGTCTTCCAAAGCTGGAATAGTTGCTGGCTTATTTCTGTAGACTTTAGACTTGACGTAGCCCCACAAAAAATAGTCTAAAGGCGTCAAATCGCATGATCTTGGTGGCCAACTTACCGGTCCATTTCTTGAGATGAATTGTTCTCCGAAGTTTTCCCTCAAAATGGCCATAGAATCGCGAGCTGTGTGGCATGTAGCGCCATCTTGTTGAAACCACATGTCAACCAAGTTCAGTTCTTCCATTTTTGGCAACAAAAAGTTTGTTAGCATCGAACGATAGCGATCGCCATTCACCGTAACGTTGCGTCCAACAGCATCTTTGAAAAAATACGGTCCAATGATTCCACCAGCGTACAAACCACACCAAACAGTGCATTTTTCGGGATGCATGGGCAGTTCTTGAACGGCTTCTGGTTGCTCTTCACTCCAAATGCGGCAATTTTGCTTATTTACGTAGCCATTCAACCAGAAATGAGCCTCATCGCTGAACAAAATTTGTCGATAAAAAAGCGGATTTTCTGCCACTGATTTTGGTAATAAAATTCAATGATTTGCAAGCGTTGCTCGTTAGTAAGTCTATTCATGATGAAATGTCAAAGCATACTGAGCATCTTTCTCTTTGACACCATGTCTGAAATCCCACGTGATCTGTCAAATACTAATGCATGAAAATCCTAACCTCAAAAGAATCACCCTTTATAAGCTGAATGTGCTCTTTTTGCCTCTTCAAAATCTGGCATCCCTAGTCGAAAATGTTGAGTATTGGTCCATGTTTTGGTATAGCCCCCATATAGACCTACCTCCCGGATTTATTTCTTGGGCTGCTAGAATCTGTAGTTTTTATCCACTTTGCTTTAAAATTTAAATATACTAGTGTTTTAGACCATCAAAAATTTGTATCGCATTTATTTCTACCGGTCCATTATGTAAGACAGTGATCGATCGACCGATTTCACTTCTTGAGGGTATAACAGAAGCACTGATTATAAAAATTGCTTGAAACTAAAAGTAAAATCTCCAGATTTTACTCCTCATTATCATTTAAATAATGACAGTAAAAATCTACAGATTTAAGATTTCAAATCAAGGCTTGCTTCATCATTTACACGATATGTTTATGATTTCTCTAAAATTAAAAAAAATATGGTTCTTATAAATCCAGAATCTGATCTAGTCGTCGTGGTAGAATCGTTAAATTTACCTTCGGAAAGTGTACTGGTTGAATTGATCTAATTGGAAGAATATCTGTCATCGAACCCCTGAAATCCTGCATATATTATCAAGATACCCGCACCGACGAATAGTTTTCAAAGAAAACTATTATATTTGATTCATGGTGGTTAAGATTCGGCCCGGCTGAACTTACTTCTGTATGTACTAGTTTTTTTGTAACAAAAAACAAAAAACAGGTATTCAATCCGCAAATGAGCTAAATCTAATTTTTTGCCAATATGAAAACTTGTATGTTGTAAAAAGATTGTGGTGCTAAAAATCCAAATTTCGATGTGTGAACGTAGTATTAAACCTAATACAAAGCAGTAAAAGAGGATGTGACTCTTTTAAAATAGTCTTCTACCTTTACTAGTTTTGGTTGTTGAGTTACGTTTTCGTGAGTAAAAAAAGTAGTAACTTGTAGAAGGCATGAAACACAACAATTAATTAAAAAACAATCAGATAAACTTGTCAGTGACAATTAGTATCCCGTATGGAAAAGTCGTAAATAAATCTTTTACGGCCATTTCCATGTAGTTCCTTTGGCTTTAACTGCCAGTTAACAGAAAGAAAAATGGAAATATCTTTTCTCCGGTTAACATTAACTGAAAAATTTTCAGCAGTTAAGTTTCTAACTGGCGTTTGGAATATATACGCAAAATGACAGATATGTAGATATCACGGTTTAAAAGTTCGTTAGCTAACGTAGCACTAACGGAGCTTCATGAAAATGGGGGTTAAATGCATTACATTTACATAGCCCACATTGTAAGACTTCCATCGCTATCCAAATCGTTAGTCTTCCAATGCTGTTCGAATGGATGGTAGTTCCTAGACTTGCTAACTCATCTGCTTTTAGATGTCTGGTAGGTCTCTTTGGCCAGGTAACTACATATTGTGAATATTGAATTGTTCAGTCTGATTGAGAGATTTGAAGCTGGATATTTATATATCCCGTTTTTAGCAGTCTTACCTTACTGTACATTAATTTTGACTTTAGTGTCAAATGTACCTATACTGCACCAAAGTATACAGCCCTCTTAAGCACCTTATCTATATCTGGGATAACCAAGGGACATAAATAAAATACGTTTTAATCAAAAAAAAAAAAAATATGGGTGCAAACCACTTAAACTTTAAAAATCCATGGAGCACTCTAGTTTAGCTATACCAAAATGTTGTCTGGTTTTTTGGTCGATAGAGAATTAAATTTTATGTCGATATGGCAAGTAACTGGTTTGCGGTCGTAAACGTATAACCGGTTAATCGTCAATAAAACCGGTTCTACTGAACCGATTACTAAATGTACATCATTAAAAAGGTGAAGGTGTCACCTTTTAGGTATGATCCAAATTTTTCCGGCTATCGGTCTAGGCTCTACGTTAATAAATGTGAATTTCCGAACCGTGTTTTTTTACAAAACTGGCTATAAATCAAAGAGTGTTCGATTTAAAGGTAAAGGAAGGAAAGGAAATGTAGCCAACACTTCCACCTATCCGCTAAAGTTAAATTTAGGCAGATATCTCTGCTTTGAGTTATGCCCTATGATTTTAATTGTATCCGTGAAATGTGTACTATTATACTAATTTTTGTTTAAAAGTTGTTTTTCGGGTAGAATAAAACAGAAGTGTTTTTAAACCGGTTAGGTTCACATAACATGAATCGTTAGTTTGGAAAGTCACATTTTGCAAAAACTCGCGAATTTTTTGAAAAAAAAAATTTTCTTTTTAACCCGGATATGAATATAAATCACTTAAATTTCCGGTTCTAAAACAATTTCGATATAAAAAGCGCCGCGGCGATTTTTTTACCGGATATAAATCGGTTTATATATTTGTAAGAAGAATGTATATGTAAAAAGCGCCTCAGACGAAATGTATGTTTTTTAAAACCTGGGTATTGATACAAATCAATTAATATTTTCGGTTATAACAACAATTTGAATGTATAAGGCGAAAAATGATAATATGAATATAAGTCGGTTAAAATCTTCGGTTTTATGAAGAAATTAAATGAAAGAAACAGTTGTAACAACAATTTGTATATAAAAAAAAAAACAATTTTTTTCAAAAAAAATCGAGCGACGTTTTTGAAAACATTTTTCAATTTTCCTTGTAAACCGAATATGAATATAAACCGGTTAATATCTCCGGTTTTAGTGGTGATATCCGCCTAAATTTAACTATGACGGAAAGGTAAAAATATTAGCTACAAAATCAGTTAATTAGCATATTTATATCGAGTAATTTTTGAGTTTTGAGCTGTTTTGTAAAAAAAAAAAGTTTCCAAAAAAACATTTTCATCTATATATCCGGAACGGATATATCGAATAAATCGGTTTATGCATAATTTGAAAGGGGTTATCATTAGCTTGCTAGAGATGTATATGAAAGTAATCGGTTCACCAGAACCGGTTTTATAAACGATTATTTACGTAGTCTTTAGAACCGAATAACCGGTTACCCGGTTACAGCCGCCAGGAAAAAGTTGTTGTTGTAATCTACTCTTAGATTAGAGTTCTACCATCTATGAAGTTATGAAAAAAATCTGAGCGGTATAGCAAAACTAGAGTTTAGCCAAATCCATTGTGACACCATTAGATGAGCTTCTCTCACTGAGTAATAATGGGTAAATTTTTGTGTATATTGCGGTCTGGAACATATATAATTTGATATATTTCTGGAAATATTTCGACATATTTTCTCTGTGTATTGTTTATGCCCAAGCTCACTTACAAAACTTAGCTTTCAGTTTATTTTTTTTTAACTAAACCGTAGAATGTAAGATAAACATTCAAATGGTATCATGCATACATATACATTTGAGAACAAAAAAACTGCTAAATAAACATAACATGAGTACTCATAGTAGTCTTAGAAGTTTTTATTTTAACAATTATTTTATAATCCATCTGCTGTGTCATTAAATCTATATTTTAAATAAAAACTGCATACACAAGAAATGTAATTCCTAATACCAAACACCTGGGTCAAAATCACAATAAATATCTGGTATTAATACGATATTATGCATATATTAAATTCTATTGAGAAAAATAATCCGGTAAAACTTGAACCGTTTACTGTGTCACATTAATTTAATATTAATCAAGCTGATAAATTTTAAGGGATTCAATGACGGCGTAAATTACCGTAATATATGCCTTAGACATATGGGGGTATTTGTGGCTGTAAATTATTTAGAATGTTCCAATTAATTGTAAGTGAACACAGCAGTAAGCTCGATATTTTCAATATCTAAATAACCTGTACTTATAGTCAATGGATTTTAGGTGTATATGAATGGGGGGATACACGTGGATTGTATTTTTGTTTTCCGTTTTCTATCTATTTTTTCTTTATATTCTTTATGTGTATGAAGGAAGGTATTTATGATCGCATAATTTACAATTACATATACATAAATTTTACGTTGAGCTTTGGATGGAAAATCCAAACCCACATATCTTAACGGGATTTATTAAATATTGGAATATGATCAGGAAATATACCGAAGTTTCTTAACTTTGTGGATTTAAGGTTTAAGGTATTAGCATACTCTCACCCTTCCGAGATTTATAAAAAAAATCCCAAACGAATGCTCAGCTTCCATTCGGCATTTGCTAAAAAATTTCCGAACAGGTGGAAAGACTAATTCCGAAATTTCCTAAAAATGTTTAGGAAACATTACTCAATAATCGTTTTTAGATTGCACGAAAATGTTCACGATTTAATTCCATTCTTTGGGCGAGAAAAATCTTTAAGTTGCTGTAAACAACACAAGAAGCGCTCTCATGTCAAAACGTTCTAAGTATGTATATCCTCGAAAATGTCAAGCTTTACGATAGAACCGTCAGTTGGAATATTGGTTTGCCTAATCCCAAAATATAAAAGGCAACCGTCGTAAACTATATGTGTCAAGAAAAAATAAAAAGATTATCGGTCGATAGATATGTAGTAGAGGTATAGGAAAAAATGAGTCATTGGGTTTTTGTCAAAGCAGTGGTGATTTTACAAGAAAAATGTGGGTATTTTGGATAATTTTGACCAAATCGGAAACACATATATATGGGAACTATATCTAAATGTTAGTTAACATTTAGATATAGTTCCCATATTCAAGCAAATTTAGCATGAATAGTAAAAAATGATAATACTCCTTGTGCAAAGTTTCACGTAAATCGTAGTAAAAATTTGGTCTCTGTGGTCACGTGTGTGTAAATATATGGAAGCTAAATCTCAACTGATTTCAACCAAATTTGCCACCGATTAGGACACTATCAGCAGTACTCCTTGTGCAAAATTTAAAACAAAACAGCCATATAAGTACAAGCCGGGAGAAAGATATACATGTTTGGGAGCTAATACTATTCTATTCTTAACCAAAATAGATACTTGTGCAAAATTTTAAGTTGATTGTCCCAATCAACTTAAAACAAAACTGCGACAAAGCATTAATACACGTGTCCATCTCGTATCATTCTGGGTGTTGCAAACATAAGCACTAACTGTTCCACAGTGTGGCGCAGGGTATAAAAACTAAAATTTATTCGAAATCTAGTAACTACTTTTCTCTCAAGTGGAATGGGACAAAAGTTTAGTTAATTTATAAACCTTTTATAAAATTAAATATCTTATTCGTTTTGTTTTGTTATTTTTGGTTTATTCTTCAATCATTTTGTTGTTTTTGGTTTCAGCTTAAAACCATGCATTGACTAAACTACAAGTGTAACTTAACCAGCAGAGGAAAATAATGTTTGTCAAATTTATTTGGGCAAAGCCCTATAGACTACAAGATGGTTGGATGGACGCACGTTTCGGAATTACCACATTCCTCATCAGCATCATCTACTTGCAGCAAAACTATCAACCAATTATCAGAATAAATTCAGGCAGTTCACTAAACCCAAAGTGAACCGCACTTGAACCTTCCGAAAAAAGGTTTATGATAGCCGGCCTTTGCCGAAATAAATTTGTACAAACATATCTTTTCCCCTTTAAATTTGACAAACATTATTTTCCTCTGTTAGTTAAGGTACACTCAATCCACAATCAATGCATGGTTTTAAGTTGAAATCAAAAACAACCAAATTAAATATCTTATTTAAATAAATATCTCATTGCTAAGAGTGTCAAACACTGGTGTGTGGAATTTTGTACCGCTGTGGTTTTACTATCACACAAAAAAAAAACTTCTGATTCAATCACGAAATTAATTGATCCAATTAATTTTTGAATTGAAGTGTCTTCAATCACAGATATGATAGTATGAATTAAAAAAAAAATTGAAGGTCAAGTAAAAATTAATTGGTCCAATTAAAAAATTAATTGATACTCGTACTATTAATTTTTATGATTGATGTTTGTTTCAATTAAAAAATTGATCGAATCAATTAAATTTTTAATTGAATATTTTTTAAAACTCAATTAAAATTTTAATTGGAAAAATATTCGTGAATTTTTTTCTGCGTATATAATAGCAATTTTTTTGCAGGACCATAAACATAACAAAACATTCTTTATTTGATTGATTTTGTTGGATTTAGAAAACGGTGATCAAAACAAAAACTTAAAATCCACCTTTGCACATTCATATGTGGGAAACCAGCTTTGTTCAAAGCCCTCTATATGCCTTTATTCTAAACAATAAAGTCAATACCCCTTTGACCTACAGCGAAACTTCGTGTTAATACCACGTTTTATAATTAAATATGACAGAACTGTGTTATATTTTTTTCGTAATAATCTTTTAATTTCCGAGTTAATATTGATTTTACAAAATAATTTGTATATTTGTACATATTTGAAGGTTATATTGAATAATTTGTCGATTCGATTGTATTAATATAGATATACAAGGAAATATTTGGAAAAAAAGTGAAAGCTGTTTTGAGGTTCATTGCAATCTACGTGGATATACCACTAAAACAATATGAACAATTACTTTGTTCGCTTAAAGGTTTCTTTAGATTACGGCAATTCACTCCCGATGACTGTAACCCGTAGAACAGTTAAATGATCGAGTTTACTTCCTTAATGTTGGATGCTTCGATTTGAGAAATGTGTCTCTTAAATCTTTTGAATGAGACATATGCATTGCAACACTACAGTGTTACATCGATGTTAATTACATTAACGCGTATTTAAACATGAAGTGCTCTATAAAAATGCATATGTGAGTTCTTGTGTTTGTGTGTGTGTTTTTTTTTTAACTGATTCTGACACATTTGAATATAGGTTTGAATTATTGGCCTCGTTTTATTCCTCTTCGGAGAAACACAGCTGGCTATAACCAAAAATATTGCAGTGTATTTATGTCGAATATGCATTCAAATGGTATATGTGTTACATTTTGTATAATCAAGTAAACTTCCTCGAAGCTCACAAATAAAAGCGGGTTTGAAAATGAAAAGTGGTAGCATACAAATTTGCTAAAAAAAATAAAAATATTTATAAATATTGTAAATTATGTCAAACCGAATGCATCATCTTTTGTAAAAATTAAAAAGATTGTAGGATAGCTCCACACAGAAAAAGTCCGTAGTTAGGTTAGGTTTTTTTTCGAAATTCAATTCACAATCCAATGAAATTTTCCTTATCCCAAGTATTTCTCAAAAAAATTTAGAGCTAAAGGTGGGTATTAAGTTCTATGAGCGAACATATAAGTTGAATGTGAACTAAAGTAGAAAATGGGTTTCGTACGATTTCCAAAAATAGTAAGAATGGACCCAATTATATGAAAGGATGTAATTCAATTGTTGTCAAAAGAATACCATCCCATTATTTTTCCCTTGAGAGGAAAAAGAAGGGAGTTCAATTTTCGCACGAGGTAGCCATTTTTCCCCATAAAACTGCTTACTTTTTTAGTGCGGAAGAAAAATGAATATTTGTATATATATATATATATATATATATATATATATATATATATATATATATATATATATATATATATATATATATATATATATATATATATATATATATATATATATATATATATATATATATATATATATATATATATATATATATATATATATATATATATATATATATATATATATATATATATATATATATATATATATATATATATATATATATATATATATATATATATATATATTTTTTTTTTTTTTTTTTTTTTTTTTTTTTTTTGTAACTTCTTTATGTATTGAACAGATAGGTTAGGTATAGGGGCAGCCCGATATTTCAGGCTCACTTTGACTATTCAGTCCATTGTGATACCACAGTGGTGAACTTCTCTCTTATCACTGAGTGCTGCCCGATTCTATGTTAAGCTCAATGACAAGGGATACAATACAAAAAGCCTCATGGCCAAAAATACTGTGTAAAGGTGGGTACTATGTTCGGGGTTTTCACCAAAACACAAAATTAAAAGTGCAAAAATATACCATATACGAAGACGATTACATTTTTATCAAGTCTTATCATATATGGATGGAAAAAGTGCAATGTATTGATTGCGAAACGTTTAATATTTCTAAAATAATTGATTAAAAAAAGTAACCGTGAAAATAAGCTGGTTTTCAGCTTGAAAACTGAAAGTAGTACCTTTATTTATTTTTTCTGTATTTATTTACAGAACACAAATATCATAAGTTTGTTACTTTTCATATCTGAAACGAATGCTCGACCAGGATCTTCAAAAAAAAAAATGCATTTATAAAGAAGAAGCTTACTTTAGCTGTTTTTATGGCATTTCAATCGAACGACAGCATTCGTTTCGTATATGAGAAATTGGCTGTAATTAGTTTCGTTCGCAGGGATCCCATTTATTTTTGGATATTGTCGATACGTTTGGAAGAACCTTAACCCAAAATATATATTCAGAAGCATTTTCTCCCAAGCAAGATTTTGTTCTTACTGTAATTATAAATTATATGTCGCAAGTCGAGAGTAAATATTAATTAAATAAAACAATAATTTGTGTAGTATTATTTTTGCTTGAGGTCGTTTTAATATAAATTCGTTTTTACGATTTTTGAATGTCCCTTAAGTTAAAGTTAACTTTGTCTTAGCGGAGACACAAACCGATCTATGTTCAGCTGGCACAACAGCTCAGCTAATAATGAACATAGCTCAGTTACGTACGCACACGGACGAAAAAGACTGTTTTTCATATGTTTGGGTGTAAAAATTATATTTTTGGACATGAAATGTATGTAAATATAATATGCTTAGATGCAAACATATAACAATTTGGAAATAGCCTATAAACATACATGTGTTTAGAAAGGGAGACCTAGAGAGTATGTTGCAAGCAAAATAATGAATGTAACCAATTGGCGCCTTAGAAATATGTCCACACAAAGAAAATTTCATTAAAATTTTTTACTACCAGTGTATGCCTTAAGGTGAAACATAATATGTTTGAACACTACAAGCAACATTTTGTTTGGACCAATATATAAGCTTGAAGCAAACTGTGTTTGGGGTATATGTTACAGAATGGATTTTTTTTTGAGTGTGTAGAAAAAATAAATATTAAATAAAATTACGATCTATGTTCAGCTGGTACAACAGCTCAGCTAATAATGAACATAGCTCAGTTACGTACGTACACGGACGAAAAAGACTGTTTTTCATATGTTTGGGTGTAAAAATTATATGTTTGGACATGAAATGTTTGTAAATATAATATGCTTAGATGCAAACATATAACAATTTGGAAATAGCCTATAAACATACATGTGTTTAGAAAGGGAGACCTAGAGAGTATGTTGCAAGCAAAATAATGAATGTAACCAATTGGCGCCTTAGAAATATGTCCACACAAAGAAAAATACATTAAAATTTTTTACTACCAGTGTATGCCTTAAGGTGAAACATAATATGTTTGAACAATACAAGCAACATTTTGTTTGGACCAATCCTGAAACTATATAAGCTTGAAGCAAACTGTGTTTGGGGTATATGTTACAGAATGGATTTTTTTTTTGAGTGTGTAGGAAAAATAAATATTAAATAAAATTATGATTTTTTAATACAAAAACTATTGTCAGCAGACGAAGGTAAAACAATATAATAGAAATATGTATGAGGCGTTGAAAAAAAATGAAAGATTTACTGAATATCACAGATTTGGGCCAAAATTGCGTTATAAAACTTAAAGTCAGATTTTAGTATTTGAGCCACTGTGTCAAAAATCGGCATGGGCGGAATAAACCAAGCACTGGTGCAGACAGCTCTCCACGAGTAGAATGCGAATCTGAAATCAGTTTATCCGATTGGTTAACAGTTTTTGAGAAAATTGAGTCTTAAACTCAATTTCTAGCATTTAAAATTTTTAACACATAGTCAATAGTATCTATGTTAAAAAAAATATTGCCGTGAGGCCGATATTTCATGTCATTGAATACGAATGTGAATTTTGCTTAGCATAGAAGACTCATTTCTCTGATATAAAGTTTTTTCCTTGCCCAAAAGTCGATAAACTTTTCAATGAAGTCGTTTTGTTTTTATAGTTAAACGATTCGACTTAAAATTGGTTATCCTAACATGAAAGAAAATTTCGTTTTACTTTGATCAAAATGGCTTTAAAACTTCTGGAAAAATCTTCAAAATTAATGAAATCGTCTATAGTATTGTTGACTTTTTGCATCTTGAGCATAAAACTAAAAAGCGTTTAAAAATATATTTTTTAACACTTTATTTTAAAGTCGTTTTTTATTTGAAACATAAAATATTTTTCCCTTGTAGTCGACAAGGGCAAAGACAAAATCTTTGGAACCGTGAATGATTTTTTTCAGTGTGGGATTATATACCATTTCAATCACAGAAAATCGAATGAAAATTTCGCGTTTTAGGTCTTGGGCCAGGTTTTATATTTTTTGGACAATTTGAACCCCAATACTCGAATGTGCACAAGAAGTGGAATATTAGGATTGAGCTATATAAGAATATGGACCGATATGGACCACATTTTCCGCATAAAATTATGGGTGCGAAGCAACACTACATGTGCACAAGAAGTGGAATATTAGGATTGAGCTATATAAGAATATGGACCGATATGGACCACATTTTCCGCATAAAATTATGGGTGCGAAGCAACACTACAGCAAAATGGATAAAATTTCGGAAATCTATTGTATTCTCTCAAGTAGGGTCTTCATGGGGCAAAGGCAATATAAACCAAATGCGTGACTGTTGTGGTCTTTAACTTCCTCTAAGTTTGAAGTTTAAATCAACATTTTGTAATATTGAATTTCGACTTTTGATTTCAAATTCGATCTTTTCAAAAAGTATATTTTCTCAAATTTTAAAAACGTTGAAAATTCGACGTTTTGATTACTATGTCAACCGCTAAATCATATCAGTCCTGTATTGTTTTTTTTTTTTTTTTTTTAATAAAAGAACTATGTACAACAATAAAATACGTTTTAAGGCATTTTTCTTCGAAATTGGAAATTTGGTCCGCTGGAGTAAATTTTGGTCTGATTTTGGAAAAAATTTGGTCCAAAATAAAATTTCGTTGTGGCAACGCTGGTCAGCTCTCTCGGTTTTCATTATATTTCTTTCTCTTTACTGTATATTTATATCTCTCGCTCTCTGAATAAGATTTCGCAACATATATGGTTACATCCACGCGTATTATTTTTATGAGAAATTGATGTCCCAAACATTAATATATGTGCTCCAAATATTTTATGCTAATTTAGAACATTATATTTTTATATTTAAAAATATTATTTAAAAAAAATCAACCCGTAACACATTTGGTTTACACCGGAACAAATAAAATACTTTTCTATCCGTGTACAAATTTTTACTGAAAGTCGCTCGTTTGACATAATTTAATTAATTATTAATTTCATTAGTTTGTTAAACTGAATTCCTTACAATAAATTGCTTTTATTTTATTTTGAATTTTTTGCTTTACTTTTATGGGGTTTATTATAATTAGTTGTAATATTTTCCATGTTATGCAAATGCGTTTAATGAATCATAACGGATTTCCTTCCGCTGGAGTATATGGTGGTGATTTCCATAATTGTCAATGCTTTCCTATTTCCATCAATACAATATTTATTTATCAAGAATATGTAAAAAAATGTGCAACACTAATACAGCCACACTGAAAAAAAGCATGCCCGGCTCCAAAGATTTTGTCTTTACTTTAACAATTTTGGTATTGATTCCGAACCGAAGAAGCGGAGAATTCAAGTAAGGATACTTTACACAATACACAATTCTCTTTTAAACTTGGGTTTTGTGTACTTGTTTCTAGGAAGCAAATTTTAATTTTCGCTTTTTCAGCTGTTTTTCTTCATATGCTATCAAAGTCCTTTAAAAACTAGTTAACGACAACTTTATTTTCCAAATTAAGACTCAAATTCCAGTAGAAATTATGCTATGTTTCAAGTAAAAAAATAAAATAAAGTGTTGAAAAACATGTCCTATATTTGAACAATTTTTTGCTTTATATTCAAGATGCAAAAAGACAACAAATTTAAAGACAATTTCATTAAATTTAAAGAATTTTTCTGAATTATTAAAGTCAAGTTGACCTTGATACCCATTTTTAAGTGAAATCACTTAAGTATAAGGATAATACGACTTCATTGAAAAGTTTATCGACTTTTGGACAAGGAAAAAAACTTTATATTATGCGTCTTCTAAGCGAAGCAAAATTTGCATTCGTATTTTAAGGACATGAAATCTTTGGCCTCACGACAATATTTTTTTCAGTGCAGGTATACGGTCATGGATTGTTCCGGTAGTCGCCATTTCACCCAGTATCCTCTATTATCTTCTAATGGTTCGTCATGTATCGTGTTTCCGGTCATTCTCATTGCCACCATATTAAACATGCTGTAGTTCATTCCTACTATTTTTCCAATTTTAAAAATCACTAAGATTTAACAATCAATAAAGAATTGTTTTAAACATACAACAAGAAAAATAAGATCAACGATTTTACGAACTCACATTTGTATGCGAAAATTGATTTATTTTAATATCCAACATAATTGATTTTAATTTACTTTGATTAAAATTCAATTTGCCTATTGCAAAAAGTCATCGAGACAGTAGCCAGAAGCGGAATTTTGAGACGGCATCTCATATACAGAGCTACTAAATGTCATTCTTGCAAAATTGGCTTTTACAATCATATGATATTGCAAGCTTATTTTATCAGCTCCACGAAACGTTGCTGCACATGTGATTACAGAATATCAAAATAGTACATAATGTGTGTAATATGAATAAACCAGCATGTAAAATATGTAAATACACGCAGAGAAGAAACATGATTGTCACAATCATATTCGAAGAGCAAAATAATATGATAGCAGCTATTTTTGCGGCGACCATGTAACAGTTTAACCTGCAAACATGTTGGCTCAATGAACATGGTTCTAAGAAAAATATAATTGTCCTCATCTAAAATGTTATTATATTGATAAAAAGAATTTTGTTTGAATGAAAAGACAATGGTCACGATTTAAAATGTTATGGTATTCATTAAAAATGTTTTTCTCCTAGTTAAAAGAACATGGTCACAATCTAAAATGTTTTGATCTTTATGAAAAAACTTTTTTCATCGTCGAAAAAAGGACGCCACTTGAGAAAAGGAACACACAAAATTAACTTTATTTGTTTGTTTTTATTTATTTATAAACTAATTCATTGTTTATTTGTTTTTATAATGCCTTTCAAGCAAACATCATATATTTTTATACACTCTATTTTATTTCAATTCCAACAATAAGTAATTATTCCATATTTACATCGTGCCCATCAAATGTACAAACGCAGACATCATGTAACTGCAAATAAAAATAAATGATCCATATAGCAAAATGTAGAACGAAAAACAGGTACACTTTTTCAATTGCACTCACATAAAACCACGTGCCACTTCTGAATAAATAAATTAACACAAAACACAGTAATCCGTATTCAGCGTCCATTCCAAGAAACAATCAACACACGACTGACGCGCAAAATGAAAATCGTGTGTACCTGCTCAATATTTTTATAAAATTCTTTTCGCTGCAAAAAAGTTAAAAAATTAAATGGTCTTTATGGCCATGTAATGGTTCTATACATATCTATACTTAACCTATAAAAATACTATTTTCCCTGTAAAAAAAGTAAAAAAATTGAATGGTCAGATGCATGATTTTCCCGACCATTCAATGGTCTCAAATTCTATCATTTAAATGATAGAACATGTTTGCGGCATTTGAGAACCATTCAAATGCTTATTGCCACCATACATTTTTCTCCACTCGAAAACTATTTTTACAAAGACAACATAAATGGTTTTCGAGACAATTACATGCTCTAAATAAGCATTAAATGGATGCGGCAACCATGTTCAAACATGGTTTTTCTGTGCGTGCACCTATCAACCCTCTAATGCCAAAACCTCGCCTTTAGGCGAGCTCCATTTAATAAGGAAGCTTTTAGTAAAACACACCTTAAGACAACAAAAATGGCCAAAATAAAAAGAAAACTTATTTGAAACTATTCAAGAGGCTTTGCAGCATATGCTGAATTTTACAGTATAAATTTTTCTTTCTTAGTTCTCTTGCTTTTGTGTCGTTAACATTGAAAATTTAATCAGCTGGCAAAAAATTGGGGTATTAGAGGGTTAACTCCGAATCATCTCTTGAATCTATCCAGTGCTTGGTACACTAAAAAAAAGCATACCCGGTTCCAAAGATTTTGTCTTTACACTACTGATTTTAGTATTGGTTCCGAGCCAAAATAGCGAAGAATTGATACCTTTAATACACAATTTACTTTTAAATTTAATTTTTGCTTACTTGAGTCTAGCTAGGAAACAAATTATAATTCGTTTTGCTATCAAAATCCTTAAAAACGTGTAAACGACAACTCAGACTCGACTTCAATTAAAATCCGTCTTTAAAAAGATGTCTTTAAAATAAGGTATTGACAACAACAACTATTTTTGAACCCTTTTATGCTTTGTAATCAAGATACAAAAAGTCAACAAATTTAAAGTCCATTTAATTGATTTTGAAGCATTTGTCAGATTTATTAAAGACAATTTGATCTTAGTTTAAAAATTTTTTCTTTCACACTCAAAAAAAAGTGAACTCTCTATTTCACTAAAGCCAATTTAACTTTATTTCAGTTCATGGAATTATTATGTTTGGAGAGTGTTTCTTTTACTTTAATAGTTTTTTAAGTACGTTAGCAGCATAAAGATTTATTTCTCACAACATAGTTCATTATTTCATTAAATTTGTAAATTTTACTACAAATGCACCCATCATGAAATTCGTATGTCACTAAAGACATTCTTGCAATTTTGAACTCCAATTTTTTCCTTCAAACTAAAAAATTTTCTTTAACAAGTGAAAAAACTTGATTATGTCTAATAAATTTTCTTGAATTTTTCGAAAAATATTTACTTATTTTTGTAATATCGGCGTGATGCCAGCGTTGGTAATACTGTTTAATTAACTGAGACTTTTCTTCATGGTGGGTTCACTGTTTTTTCAGTGCATATAAAGATATCCATTTCTGATCGAATCACTTAGCTATAAGGACAAAACGACTTCATTATGACGTAATTGAAAATTATGGACAAGCCTCTACTTTCAATTTTCAAAAAATCGGGCAAAAGGAAACCCTCTCCCCTCCTTCGCTCCACCTCGACCAGATATAGAAAAAATCATGTGCCTTCATTTCACAAACTACCCAACGGTCCCTATAAATTCCAAGTAAATCGATATCCAAAAATCATGTAATCATGTACAAACAAACAAATAAACAAACATACCTTCTCCCACGTTCTTTGTAAATTTCAAGTAAATCGGAGAAAGTTAGATTTTTCCTCTATTGTTTTTAAAGGAACGTCACTCTCCCCGATAAAATATCAACAAATACAGAAGTGGATAGCACCCTTAACCTTCTCTGAAAATTGAACTTGAAACCTTCATGTTTCAAAATGTGAGGCAAGGAGAAGGTTCCCTCCCCTCCAAATACCCAAAAATCAGGTACACTACATTGATTTCATAAATTTCGAGTATGCTTGAGAATTTTGGTTTTTTATGTTTTAGAGGAGGTCCCTGACCAAATATCGAAATATCGTAGACGTCCCAGAAAATATCAAGCAAATTATAAGCCCAATTTTCAAACCGCAGGGAAAGGGAGGCCCCTCTTCGCGTTCAAATAACACAAAATCCGGTATCCCATATTAATTTCATAACCACTCCTCACGTCCTCAGTAAATTTCAAGTTATTCGGAAAAGTTTAATTGTTTCATTGTATATGCTTAAGGAGAAGCGGATGCCTCCCTGTGATTAAATTTTTACAAATAATCACATCGATTTTTTTACAGATTTTTCATTAGGGTCGCAAAGTTGTGTGTCTAAACTGAACTCACACGCACAGAAGGAATAACATATGATCACCTCAAGCACGTTTCAAGAAGAAAATGTTCTTGAAAAATGTTTGAGGCGATCGTATTTTCTCTCTTGTCAAATATCGTGTACGTTTTGGAAAACGAAAGAAAGCTTTCGTTCGATATACAGGAAAAGGGCTACAGTAGATAACGGATATAAGAAAGTCAGAAAATCCAAATTTCTTTTTATATGCGTTTTTCTTTTCTTATAGGGAATTATTGTTTATAAGAAAAATTTTTTTTAAAGCACACATATGCAGAAATAAAATTTCGTTTTGTAGTTTTCAAATATTTTTATTAAAAAAAAAATAAAATAAAATTTTATAGCTTCATTCTGCCATAAGGTGGGTATTAAGTTCGAGTTTAGCCGCTAAAATCGTCATTTTTTCACGATTACTTTTCTCTAATAATCCATTTTAAGGAATACAAACTTAGTGAAAATTTGCTTTGGGCTATTCCCCATCAAGTTATAATAAAATTTGCAACAAATGTGTATAATTTTATGCCTTTTTTTACTGGTTTAGTTTTCACATTAGCGGAAAAAATCGATTAAATTTTAAAACTCAAGTTTCGTACTTAGTTTCGATTGTTATTCTGTTGTTCATGCAATTAATTCGGAAATTCATAAAATGATTTAAAACATCTTTTTGTTTTTCTTTGACCAAATCAAATTTACTTATAGAAGTTATATTTTCAGTAGGATTGCCTAGATGACAATCCGTGATTGAAAAATTGTTCT